>NC_132899.1:2431454-2445667 GCF_030463535.1 Salminus brasiliensis
GCTGAAGGTTACGTCATCCAGGAGGATCCTCCACACACTGTACTGCAGGACTCACGGTTATCTAGAACATAGGCTGCAGCGCTGATACAGCTGAGGCCTCCAGAGGATGCTAGGATGATAGCGGACAAGACAGTAGGCGTTGCCATGACTACAACACAGATACAGCCCATAATACTTTTTTTTTTCTATCCAAACCCACCAGTGCAGCTACACGAGTCTTCTGAGTTTTATATGGAATGATGATGATGATGATGATGATGATGATCATGAAGGTAAAATAGTGAAGAATAGAGAATCTGAACTAATTCAGTTCTCTTTAGGGACTACTTTCTGTAGCTGCACTACACCCTGCAGCATGTATCCCTCCACCATTTTAATGATCTGGTTCTAAAAGCAGGTTCTAGAGCCGAACTCTTCTCAGAACTCTGGTAGAACAGTGTCTCAGGCATCAGGCAGCGTCTTCATCACCATTAGGTGAAGAACTTTCTGTGAGGAGCTTTTATTAGAGCTTCAGACGTCTGCTTCCCTTCACCTCCACTGTAGAACCACAGCTCTGACTGGGGGAGCTTATCTAGAACAGAGCGTTTCACATCAAACCCCCCAAACCCACCGAACCCCCACTCTGACTGAGTCTGTTCACATCTTCAGCCTTTAGGAAAATCATTCACAGATGCACTTCATCAAGACGCTGTCATATAAACCACATGACCCCGACTGCAGTCACTTTCACTCACCGTGCCGCTTGTGAGAGAGATAGAAGTGAGCAAGAAAGAGGAGAGAGAGACACAGAGCACAGACTCACTCACTGGCCACTTTATCAGAAACACCTACCTTGTGCTTTCCCTCACTGGCCACTTTATTAGAAACCCCTACCTTGTGCTTTCCCTCACTGGCCACTTTATTAGAAACCCCTACCTTGTGCTTTCCACTCACTGGCCACTTTATTAGAAACCCCTACCTTGTGCTTCCACTCACTGGCCACTTTATTAGAAACCCCTACCTTGTGCTTCCACTCACTGGCCACTTTATTAGAAACACCTACCTTGTGCTTCCACTCACTGGCCACTTTATTAGAAACCCCTATCTTGTGCTTTCCACTCACTGGCCACTTTATTAGAAACACCTACCTTGTGCTTTCCACTCACTGGCCACTTTATTAGAGAATGTTCAGTGGTAGCTGCTCCCCCCTCCTCTGTCAGCACTCTGTGGAAAGAGCTGCTCTGTGTGGAATCTCCAGCTTCCTGTGGCGAGGGCGCGAGGGAGAGGAGAGAATAGGGGATGGAACAGAGGAGATAAAAGAGTGATCTGCTATCAGCGGTGTCAGACCGATGGCTCCAGCCTCCTGCAGAGACTTCCTGCTGTAAAACTCCGGTCAGGAACGGTCCGTTTCTGACCCGAGTTCTGCGGAGTTATCGTAATGCAGGGGTGTCACACTCAGCTCCTGGTGGGCTACAGCTCTGCAGAGTCTAGTGTCTCTGCAAAAGTAGAATGGAGAACAGCTAGAATTTCCTGAAGAAAATGCATGATTGAGTGACTGGGTAGCAGAAGCAATTCCCAGGTGGTTGCTTAATGGTTGCCATGGAGTTGCGAAGCGGTTGCCATGCTGTTCAAAGTAGTTACTAAGCTGTTGTTAAAGGCAGTTTTTAACATATTATTGCTATTATTATTGCTAGGCAGTTGCTAGGCTGTTCCAAGTGGTTGATATGTAGTTGCTATGGGGTTGCTAGGTGGTTGCTATGGTGATCCATGTGGTTGCTAAGCAGCTGCTGTGCTGCTGATGCTGTTGCAGTGCTGATAAATGTAGATGAGACAGTAGCTGAGGTATTCCATGTGGTTGTGATGTGGATGCAAGGCGGTTGCTGTGCTGTCACAAGTGGTTGCTAGGCTGTTGCTTAGCAGTTTCTTTGATGTTTCAATGTGGTGATGAGGTGGGGTGGTGATCATCCAACATCCTGACCTCACTAACTAACCCTTCTTGCTGAATGCAATCAAATCCTCACAGCAATGGTCCTCCTCCAAAATCTAGTAGAAAGTCTTCTTCTCTGGACAGTAGAGACAGTTACTCCAACAAAAGCAGGAGAAACTCTTTTAATACCCTTGATTTCAGAAAAAACAATCAATGAGTAGGTGTCCCAATACTTTTGTCCCTTTAGTGTGGGCCCCTGTATGTGATTCTCTGCTATACTGTTAACCGAACTGAACATTACACCAGCATTTCTGCTCTGATGAATCATGGTACAGACACGCAGCTATCTGTTTTGCCTGGAGACGCTTTAAAAGGCACCAGGTGTGTTCAGGTGTCATGAACACTGTGGAATATGCAGGGTAGTGTCAGTTCCTAATGGATGTCTGCACCCAGAGATTTCAGTGCTCATGTTTGCAGGCCCACCTGCTGCTGTCATTCAGAGAGAAACCCAACACTGCAGCACAGCTGGTCCTGAACTTCATCCTGCCCCCACATCAGTCATCAAGCAATGCTACTAGCAAAAAAGCCCTCAACACTACTGCTAAAAAGCCCTCAACACTACTGCTAAACAAAGCCCTCAACACTACTGCTAAACAAAGCCCTCAACACTACTGCTAAAAGCCCTCAACACTACTGCTAAACAAAGCCCTCAACACTACTGCTAAACAAAGCCCTCAACACTACTGCTAAAAGCCCTCAACACTACTGCTAAACAAAGCCCTCAACACTACTGCTAAAAAGCCTTCAACACTACTGCTAAAAAGCCCTCAACACTACTGCTAAACAAAGCCCTCAACACTACTGCTAAACAAAGCCCTCAACACTACTGCTAAAAAGCCCTCAACACTACTGCTAAACAAAGCCCTCAACACTACTGCTAAACAAAGCCCTCAACACTACTGCTAAACAAAGCCCTCAACACTACTGCTAAAAAGCCCTCAACACTACTGCTAAAAACACTACTGCTAAACAAAGCCCTTAACACTACTGCTAAACAAAGCCCTCAACACTACTGCTAAACAAAGCCCTCAACACTACTGCTAAACAAAGCCCTCAACACTACTGCTAAAAAGCCCTCAACACTACTGCTAAAAACACTACTGCTAAAAACACTACTGCTAAAAAGCCCTCAACACTACTGCTAAAAAGCCCTCAACACTACTGCTAAACAAAGCCCTTAACACTACTGCTAAACAAAGCCCTCAACACTACTGCTAAACAAAGCCCTCAACACTACTGCTAAAAACACTACTGCTAAACAAAGCCCTCAACACTACTACTAAAAAACCCTCAACACTACTGCTAAACAAAGCCCTCAACACTACTGCTAAACAAAGCCCTCAACACTACTGCTAAAAAGCCCTCAACACTACTGCTAAAAACACTACTGCTAAAAACACTACTGCTAAAAAGCCCTCAACACTACTGCTAAAAACACTACTGCTAAAAACACTACTGCTAAAAAGCCCTCAACACTACTGCTAAAAACACTACTGCTAAACAAAGCCCTCAACACTACTGCTAAACAAAGCCATCAACACTACTGCTAAACAAAGCCCTCAACACTACTGCTAAAAACACTACTGCTAAACAAAGCCCTCAACACTACTGCTAAAAAACCCTCAACACTACTGCTAAACAAAGCCCTCAACACTACTGCTAAAAACACTACTGCTAAACAAAGCCATCAACACTACTGCTAAACAAAGCCCTCAACACTACTGCTAAAAACACTACTGCTAAACAAAGCCCTCAACACTACTGCTAAAAAACCCTCAACACTACTGCTAAACAAAGCCCTCAACACTACTGCTAAACAAAGCCCTCAACACTACTGCTAAAAAACCCTCAACACTACTGCTAAACAAAGCCCTCAACACTACTGCTAAACAAAGCCCTCAACACTACTGCTAAACAAAGCCCTCAACACTACTGCTAAACAAAGCCCTCAACGTTACTTGCACCGTCAGCAATACTGCTTACCAAATATGAGCTTATTAAAAAACTGCATTTTCAGCTTAGACCTTTAGTTTAAGTCCAAAGTCAAACCCGTGCAAAAGACCCTCAGGTCCTGGACCCTCAGCATTACTGTTAAACAAACACTGGACCCTAAACACTACTATTAAACAAAACCCTGGACCCTAAACACTACTGTTAAACAAACCCTGGACCCTCAGCACCACTGTTAAACAAACCCTGGACCCTCAGCACCACTGATAAACAAACCCTGGACCCTAAACACTACTGTTAAACAAACCCTGGACCCTAAACACTACTGTTAAACAAACCCTGGACCCTAAACACCACTGTTAAACAAACCCTGGACCCTCAGCACCACTGATAAACAAACCCTGGACCCTAAACACCACTGTTAAACAAACCCTGGACCCTCAGCACCACTGTTAAACAAACCCTGGACCCTCAGCACCACTGTTAAACAAACCCTGGACCCTAAACACTACTGTCAAACAAACCCTGGACCATCAACACCACTGTCAAACAAACCCTGGAACCTCAGCACCACTGTTAAACAAACCCTGGACCCTAAACACCACTGTCAAACAAACCCTGGACCCTAAACACCACTGTTAAACAAACCCTGGACCATCAACACCACTGTCAAACAATCCCTGGACCCTAAACACCACTGTCAAACAAACCCTGGACCCTAAACACCACTGTTAAACAAACCCTGGACCCTAAACACCACTGTCAAACAAACCCTGGACCCTAAACACCACTGTTAAACAAACCCTGGACCATCAACACCACTGTCAAACAATCCCTGGACCCTAAACATCACTGTCAAACAAACCCTGGACCATCAACACCACTGTCAAACAAACCCTGGACCCTAAACATCACTGTCAAACAAACCCTGGACCATCAACACCACTGTTAAACAAACCCTGGACCCTAAACATTACTGTTAAACAAACCCTGGACCCTAAACATTACTGCCAAACAATTCCTGGACCATCAACACCACTGTTAAACAAACCCTGGACCCTAAACACCACTGTTAAAAAATCCTGGACCCTCAATAATACTGTTAAACAAACCCTGGACCCTAAACACCACTGTCAAACAAACCCTGGACCCTAAACACCACTGTCAAACAAATCCTGGACCCTAAACACCACTGTTAAACAAACCCTGGACCATCAACACCACTGTCAAACAAACCCTGGACCCTAAACACCACTGTTAAAAAATCATAATACTGTTAAAAAACCCTGGACCCTAAACACCACTGTTAAACAAACCCTGGACCCTAAACACTACTGTTAAACAATTCCTGGACCATCAACACCACTGTTAAACAAACCCTGGACCATCAACACCACTGTTAAACAATTCCTGGACCCTCAATAATACTGTTAAACAAGCCCTGGACCCGAAACAAATAATATCCTTGGTCACTCCACAAATGCTGGACATTTCATGCTACTGCTGAACAAGTCCTGGATTGCCACTACTTTTAAATATTGGACTCCCTTGATCTCTTGGTCCAGCTCATCATCATCCTAAAATGTCTCATGGCTCTCGTGTAACACCGCCACACCCCAACACTCTCATTAACACTGCCTTGTTCTAAAGCAGATCGCTGCTCCTTTGTGTTTAAGACCTTTAATACGCGTCTGCGATCTGACCCGCGCTTCAAGCTGCTCTGTTCACTGCTGGACTGTCCAGAGCTCGAGGAACACGGTGTGGGTCGGTGTGGAATCCTGACAGCATGCTATCTGCCCCCACAGCTGCCCCACTACTAACACTACTGTAGCAGGGGAAACACTAAGGGTGTGTTTGTGCTCGTAGTTTGGTTCTCTTGGTCCGGGTCACAGCTGAAAAGCTGCATTGTTGGAGTTTAGTTCTGGCTGGCTTAGCATACAAACGGATACAGTTTATGGACAAAAGTATTGGGACATCTGCTCGTTCATTGTTTATTCTGAAATTAAGGGTATTAAAAAGACCTGATCCTGCCTTTGTTGGAGGAACTGTCTCTACTGTCCAGAGAAGAAGACGTTCTGCTAGATTGTGGAGGAGGAGCATTGCTGTGAGGATTTGATTGCGAGGTCAGGATGTTGGATGATTGATCACCACCCCACTTCGTCTCCAACTCCTTAACTTATCTGAAAAGTGTTAGCTGGGGCATCATCCATCATTCCAGAGAATGCAGATCCACTGTGGAGCTTTATACTGTGCTTGGGCCTTGGGCCTTCACTAGAAGGGGTGTCCACAAACATTTGGACATAGTGATTTCCCCTCTTAAAGTGGTTCATTAGTTCTACCTTTTTAACCAAATCTGTGCACAGCTTTCACTGCGTCCATCACTGCAACACTGGCTATGACCTCAGTGTTGTTTCCATCAAACGATATTTGTCTCCAAGACCCATCGCTTGTAGATGTGCTGGGTGACAGCGCTGCCCCACAATGACTCAGCCCAGCACTGACGGCCTGAAGAGCACTCAACACATGAGCACATGAGGAATGACTCTGGCTCGGAGTTACACTGTGTGAGGGGAGAGGAACATGAGCAGCCCAGAGGGGGCTTTCTGTGTGTGTGTGTGTGTGTGTGTGTGTGTTGTGTAGGCTGTGTAGTGTTCCAGAGAGGAGTTCTCAGGGATGGTCAGTTTCTGGACGCAGCCACTGGATTGACAGATCTGTAATTTGTTATTAAAGGTCCTGCATGAAGCTTCGGCTAGATTATAAAAATAGACAAAAGTATTGGGACGCCTGCTCATTCACTGTTGCTTTTAAAAATAGCTGATCTTGCTTTTGTTGGAGTCACTGTCTCTACTGTCCAGAGAAGAAGACTTTCCACTAGATTTTGGAGATTGTAGAGCATTGCTGTGAGGATTTGATTGCATTCAGCAACAAGAGCGTTAGTGAGGCCAGGATGTTGGATGATTGATCATCACCCCACCTCATCCCAAAAGTACTGGATGGAGCTCCACCACCATCATTCCAGAGAGCACAGCTCTTTCACTGCTCCACAGCTCCTCAATTCTGGGGGGCTTTATATACCCCTCTAGCCCACGGCTGGTATTAGGCAGCATGGTATAAATAGAGAGTTCTATTCTATTGGCAGTACTTCTCTACAGGGACTAGACAAGCTGTGTGTGTGTGTGTGTGTGTGTGTGTGTGTGTGTGTGTGTGTGTGTGTGAATTTGCACATCTCTGTCTGAAATTGGTGTAACCTGAAGTAGCCGGATGCATTTATTAGAAGGAGTGTCCACAAACTTTTGGACATATAGTGTATCACTGCATATAACTGTCCCTTTACTGTACTGCGAGTGTGTGTTCTGTACGTTTCTGTGTGTGTGTGTGTGTGTGTGTGTGGAGTTCCCCTTTGGAACAGCTGCTCTGCAGTGCCTCAGCCAAGTCAAACACAGTGGGGGAAACTGATCTGCCGTATTCTCCTATACTCTCCTTTATCTCCACCTTCTCTGACTCTCAGACCCTCGGGCCAGAGCTCTGTGCGTGTGTGTGTGTGTGTGTGTGTGTGTGTGTTGTATTGGTGCTTGCAGGGGGTTCCAGCCTGGAGAACTCCATTGTTTATTTATATGAGTTCCAGATGATAGAAGCAGCCAGTCGAGTGTTTAAGGCAGTGTGTACTATGAGTTGTTCTGCAAGACAAAAGTATGTGGACAGTGGTGATTAGTTAGCCTTACTGCTACTGAGTGCTGATTGATTATCATTACTGCTACTGAGTACTGATTGATTATCATTACTGCTACTGAGAACTGATTGATTATCAGTACTGCTACTGAGTACTGATTGATTATCATTACTGCTACTGAGTAATGATTGATTATCATTACTGCTACTGAGAACTGATTGATTATCAGTACTGTTACTGAGTGCTGATTGATTATCAGTACTGCTACTGAGTACTGATTATCAGTACTGCTACTGAGTACTGATTGATTATCATTACTGCTACTGAGTGCTGATTGATTATCAGTACTGCTACTGAGTACTGATTGATTATCATTACTGCTACTGAGTGCTGATTGATTATCATTACTACTACTGAGTACTGATTGATTATCAATACTGCTACTGAATACTGATTGATTAGCAATACTGCTACTGAGTGCTGATTGATTATCAGTACTGCTACTGAGTGCTGATTGATTATCAGTACTGCTACTGAGTACTGATTGATTATCATTACTGCTACTGAATACTGATTGATTAGCAATACTGCTACTGAGTGCTGATTGATTATCAGTACTGCTACTGAGTACTGATTGATTATCAGTACTGCTACTGAGTACTGATTGATTATCAGTACTGCTACTGAGTACTGATTGATTATCATTACTGCTACTGAGTGCTGATTGATTATCAGTACTGCTACTGAGAACTGATTGATTATCAGTACTGCTACTCAGTGCTGATTAGTTGGCTTTATTGTTCTACTGTTCAAAGAACCCCATTTTCAGGACAACCTACAACCCTTTTTGATTGGAATGCAATTAATAATGCATCAGTTTTGTATCAGCACACCCTGCTGGCCAGAGACTACAACTACACACACACACACACACACACACACACACACACACACTGTAAATAATGTGGATGTCAGATCACTCAGCGCTAAAGAGGAGAGGTGTGTGTGGTGGAGCCGCACATGGACTCACTCAGACCTCAGCACTCATCATCTACTGGCACTCTGTCTGCGTGAGTGTGTGTGTGTGTGTGTGTAAGTGTGTGTGTGTGTGTGTTACAGTTTGCATTGGACTTCATCTGGTCCTCATTTCCAGCTGTTCAGAGCAGCTTCGAGTTCTGCAGCCAAACATCTCCAGCTGTGTGTGTGTGTGTGTGTGTGTGTGTGTGATGAAGGGAACCATGGGCCTCTCTCAGGTCCTATGGGACAACTGAATGGCTCTCTACTCAGAATCTCCAGCAGACTGTCTGTACCTCATTCAGAGTCAGTTACCTTGACTACCTTAACTTAAAAACAGTCATTTAGCTGCAAAGCTAACACAGCTAACAAGTAATGGAAGTGTATGTACACCAATTAGCATGGTGCTAACTGCAGGCCTTAACATAACACACTCTCAAACTGTGAAGTTTCAGTCACAGCTCAAGACCAGCTTCTGCTGGTAGCTGTTTTCAGGTGGTCTAAGCTGGTCTTTGATGGTCAAGCTGGTCGAAAAGCTGGTCATCCAGACTAAACGGTCTTGACCAAATGGGACTTGACCAAGCTTGCTATCAAGCTAATCATTCTGGTGGACCAACATGGTCAAGCTGGTCATTCTAGTGGACCATTTTGGTCAAGCTGGTCATTCTGGAGAACTAGTGTGATCAAGCTGGTCATTCTAGTGGACCAGGGTGGTCAAGCTGATCATTCTAGTGGACCAGTGTGGTCAAGCTGATCATTCTGGTGGACCAGTGTGGTCAAGCTGATCATTCTAGTGGACCAGGGTGGTCAAGCTGGTCATTCTGGAGAACTAGTGTGATCAAGCTGATGATTCTAGTGGACCAGTGTGGTCAAGCTGGTCATTCTAGTAGACCAGTGTGGTCAAGCTGATCATTCTGGTGGACCAGTGTGGTCAAGCTGATCATTCTAGTGGACCAGTGTGGTCAAGCTGGTCATTCTAGTGGACCAGGGTGGTCAAGCTGGTCATTCTGGAGAACTAGTGTGATCAAGCTGATGATTCTAGTGGACCAGTGTGGTCAAGCTGGTCATTCTAGTGGACCAGGGTGGTCAAGCTGATCATTCTGGTGGACCAACATGGTCAAGCTGGTCATTCTAGTGGACCATTTTGGTCAAGCTGGTCATTCTGGAGAACTAGTGTGATCAAGCTGATGATTCTAGTGGACCAGTGTGGTCAAGCTGGTCATTCTAGTGGACCAGGGTGGTCAAGCTGATCATTCTAGTGGACCAGTGTGGTCAAGCTGATCATTCTAGTGGACCAGAGTGGTCAAGCTGATCATTCTAGTGGACCAGTGTGGTCAAGCTGATCATTCTAGTGGACCAGTGTGGTCAAGCTGCTCATTCTGGTATTAGACTGGTTAAGCTGTTCAGCCAACATGGTCATGCTGTTCAACTTGCTGGCTTGGTTATGCTGGTAGAGCAGCTAAACCAACAACCAGAACTGTCCACCATGTTGAAAAAACAACCAGAGTATTTGCAGTAGAGACCAAAGGCGACCCAGACTCGCTCATTTATTTGGCAGACCCGCCCCTTCTCCCAGACCAAGCCCTGAGTGTCTCAGACCGTCTTCACTGAGCTTCCAGAGCAGAAGCAGAGCGGATTTTCCCCTGGATTCCCAGTTTTCCAGTAAGTGGACGCTCCAACAGTAAAAGTTCAGCTCATGTAAGGTCCTCTACAGCTCAGCTCCTCCACATAATGACACCATGCAGGTCCTGCAGCCAAGGCTGTCTGTCAATCATTTCATTCCTAAGCATAGCCCTGCCTTCTTATGGTACAGCAGAGATAAGAAGATGGAGATGGAAAATGGGCTGCCATTGAAAATTATGGGGATTGTCGGAGCTACACGTCATACTGCAACCAGCCACCAGAGGCACTAGACCTGTGGTTGCTTCACTTTTGAGAGACGTTGTGCTGTCCATGTTTTTTACAGTCATTATTAAGTGTTTAAATTATGACTGTGACTTTGTAGACCTGAAGCTGTTTAGAACAGCAAGGCTGAGGCTCTGCTCTTGTTCCCATTGGCCGTCCTCTCTGATTTCACCTTTTGGCTGTAAGATCAGAGGTCCCTCAGCGCTGTTACTGAATAATCCAGCTCTGCTCTACTGAATACCATACAGCTGTATTCTCCAAATGATCTGGCTGCGCTGTGTTAGTGATGCCGTCGCCTGTAAAAGAGCTGGCGTCTGTGCTCAGTGGTGGAGGCCAGACGTGAAGCAAATGGAGATTGGGGATCTGGCTCTCATTAGGAGCTGGACTGGCTGGGGCTGGCATGCACGGATCGTCGCTAAGAGGTTGGCAGAGTGGCAGAGAAGAGCAGATGGGTTTAATTACACATCACACACAAACAGACACATACAAACAGAACACAGGATGATGGTATCCCACATCTGGACCTGGTTTTGGAGGACAGCAGCAACACATGAAAAAAAATGGCCAGAGGGACGTTCTGATGTAGTGAGTTAGTCAAGTCATGGCTCACGTGAGTGGAACATGGGTGGGTTTGTATATGTGTTGTTACTGGGACCCAGTTGGGCTTCCCAAATGGGCCCCATCGTTACGGCCCACCCTAATCTCACACGGATCCCGTCTAGGCCCCATATGCAGCGTACAACCCAGATGGGGCCCATGTTTAACTCCATCTGGTCCCATCACTGACCATCCTGGTGGGCATCCATATGTGGGACGAACATGGAACCCATGGACAAAACCTCCTGGTTCCCAGTTGGGATGTCCAGTTTGGCCCCTATTAGGCATATTATCTGGGGTTTGGTGACAGTGGGAAACCTTCAGGACCTTCTTGGCCTTCAGCGAATAGCACAGGGTAATGTAATTACTCTGTAATGTATTTTCAGTACATTTTTATGGTGGCAATAAAAGGATTACATTTGGGAATGTCCCCATTGAGTTTTCTCTTGTCCCTGAATGCAATCAAATCCTAACAGCAATGCTCTACTTCAAAATCTAGTAGAAGCCCTTCTTCTCTGGACAGTAGAGACAGTTACTCCAACAAAAGCAGGATCAGCTCTTTTTAATACCCTTGATTTCAAAAGAAGCAGCGAATAAGCAGGTGTCCCAATACTTTTGTCCAAATAGCGTATAATATAAATAAGTATTGTGTAGATGAATCACAAAGCAGGATCTCACAAATACACTAGTATTGACCACAAAAAGCACCTCCAGAGTGTGTGTTGAGTCTAGCCTATAGTTAGCGTCATGCTAATTGGTGTACATAAGTTTCTGTTATGTACACCAATTAGCATACCTCTAACTACACATAACAGAAGCTTATGTACACCAATTAGCATAATTCTGGCATACAGGTAGCGTCATGCTAATTGGTGTACATAAGCTTCTGTTATGTGTTAGCTACATTAGCATTGTTAGGCTGATGGTTGAGGTCTGAGCCTGACAGCAGTAAAGAGGACTCTGCTGGGGACGCTAACACACAGCTGATCCTCGTTCTTCTCATCAGAGTGAATCAAGGTTGGATTACTTAGAGTTCAACTTCACCCAAACAAGACGTTCTAGATCCGAAACAGGCCTCTGTGTGTGTGAGGGAGAGAGAGAGCGAGTGAGTGTGTGGTAGATTAGTGTGTGTATGAGGTCCAGATGAAGTGTGCATGAATACACAGTCCATTACTGATGTACGCAATCTGTCCAGAGGTTTGTGGACACTTTGGCTTTGTTTTGAAATGTGAGAGTTCTGTTTTCCTGTCAAGGTTCAGGGCTGATCAAGCAGCTGTGTTTAATATTTTGGGTATGTTGATCAAATATACTAACGAATTTTAGCTATGAAATATAATAATACACACTGCTATATACATATAGGCGTAAACACCAGGGGCCCTATTTTAGCAATCTTTTTGATTTAGGGGGCGTGTCTGTGTGTCTTTGCTATGGTAACGATGGGAAAAATTCGCCCTGCTCAGCTCAAAATGCTCAAAAGTCATGTAATGAGTCTCTTAATTAATCATGGGTGTGTTTGTTTTGGGCGTAACGTGCAGTAATAAACCAATCAGTGTGTCGCTTGCCATCCCTTTAAGTGCCAGGTGCGGTCAGACTGACCTTGGCGGGTTGCTATTTCAGTGGTGTAAAGCGTGGGGGGGTGTATGAGCGTCGGGCTGCACGCGTCTGTGTTGACAATTCTGACCTGAACACCCCTCATTTTGAGACCACCGCGCCCATCAGCGTAGATATCCTCACAAGCAGCGCTGCTATCAGGGCCAGCCCAAGCCTTTATAGGGCCTGCATTTGCCCAACAGTGGAAGCAGCTGGCAGCAGAAATTGATTAATATGTATAATACCATTTTATATTATTATTCAATGTTATTTATTAATTTTTTAAAAATAATGATATCTAGGTGCTCTTGGGGGCCCCCTGGTGGCATTGGGGGCTTAGCGGCCGTGTAATTCGAGTATGCCTTGGGCCGGCTCTGGTTGCTGTTTAAATGACGCAGTCGAAAGGTGTGAAAATAGACTCTTGGGGTGTAAGATAGGGTCCCGTATCTCCAAAAGTTTTAATACCCTTGATTATTGTCCCGATACTTTTGTCCATATAGTGTATATTGATCAGTGGGCTTAAAGAGTCTTAGTGGTGTTTTTTCCATAGAGTTCCATAGTGCTGACAGAGGTAAGACGTGTGTGTGTCTGTGTGTGTGTATATAAGTGTGTGTGTGGTGGGCTATGGACTGGGGCACTGTGCTACTGGCTGTTCGGCAGCCTGATGGCCTGAGGGAAGAACCTGCATCAAAACTGGCTGGTTCTGGACTTCATGCTTCTGTACCTCCCACCGCTGGACAGCTGGAAGAACAGGCAGTTCCACCCACACACCCACCAACGCAGCCACCCACACACTCACCCATCCATTCACCCAGCCTCTCCCCCACCCATTCACCCAAACACAGTTAATCTGCTTAACAATGGTGCTCTATTACGCCACCATGAGGAGATTCAAATAACACAGGAGTGAATTCTGGGACTTCCGTAAAAACACACACTGTTGTGGTGCAGAAACAGGGGGTCTTCAGAGAGGATCTGAGAAATACCTGTCCAAATACAGACAACATTGACTACAAAAGAAAGACAGAGTGTCACCGACACAAAGCCCCAAGTCATTTGAGCTCTAACCGCGCCCCCTTGTGGATAATCCTGCAGTTTACCTTGTTTTCTGATCTCTGTTTTTTATTTGTGTGTGTGTGTGTGTGTGTGATCTGCAGGCACGGCCAAAAGGTGAAGGCCTGACTCCGTACCAGGGGAAGAAGCGCTGTTTCGGGGAGTATAAATGCCCGAAGTGTAAGAGAAAGTGGATGAGTGGAAACTCGTGGGCTAATATGGGACAGGAGTGCATCAAATGCCACATAAACGTTTACCCACATAAACAGGTACACACAGCTCAGCGCCACTGCACACACCCATGAAGCATAATTACGTATAAATACCTCACTGCAACACAGCCTCCGTCATTCCCACTCCGGGCCGGAGCGCTGCTGCTGCTACTGCACTATGGAGGTTTGGTGGTGGAGCTGCAGGAGGAGAACCTCTCTCCAGAACTGCTGCTGTGTAACACTGCAGAACCCA
>NC_132899.1:2445867-2477763 GCF_030463535.1 Salminus brasiliensis
TATCATATAGAAAATATATATATATTAAATATTTAGAGACTAGCTAGAAACGTTTGAATATATTTACATTTAAATTTACCGCTAAACTAATACATCAAGTTATTAAATTGGGGGAACTGTTTGTGTCTCTTAATATTATATTTGATACTTTAGCGAATATTAATATTGTAAAACTATTTATTACTGTTTTCCTCCGAATAATACACTATACACCAATTCTGCATGTTTATAGACTGAACACATATTTTGCAGTTTAATCCACTGTAGTACGACCACCGTCTTAAAAACTACAAGTCCCACAAGCCTCTGCAGCCGCGCTAGCGTTAGCCGAGGCTAATCTTCGCGACCTAATAGAATAAGCTCGACTGTAGCAGGTTTGCTGGGCTTCTTTTTAAATGAATGAAGACAATTTAGTCATTAATAGAAGGGAACCGTGAATAAAGTAGATTAGACCACTGTTTGACTTCAGCTAGCGCGAGAACAAGCTAAGCTAGTACACAGCCACAGTGCCCGGATGCGAAGCGGTTTATGATTCGCGCAGCTGAGCCGCAGCCTATCGGGATATGTAGTTCGTGTAAATGGACTACAAACATCCACAATATTATATTTATACGTCTATATCAAGAAATCGTGTGTGTTTAAATGCACCATTTTACACTGTAGAAAAATGCAGGAGATGTGACCCCACCATCGACATCTACAGTACACTCCTGACTGACCCACCATCACATCTACAGTACACTCCTGACTGACCCACCATCACATCTACAGTACACTCCTGACCCACCATCACATCTACAGTACACTCCTGACTGACCCACCATCACATCTTCAGTACACTCCTGACCCACCATCACATCTACAGTACACTCCTGACTGACCCACCATCACATCTACAGTACACTCCTGACCCACCATCACATCTACAGTACACTCCTGACTGACCCACCATCACATCTTCAGTACACTCCTGACCCACCATCACATCTACAGTACACTCCTGACTGACCCACCATCACATCTACAGTACACTCCTGACCCACCATCACATCTACAGTGCACTCCTGACTGACCCACCATCACATCTACAGTACACTCCTGACCCACCATCACATCTACAGTACACTCCTGACTGACCCACCATCACATCTACAGTACACTCCTGACTGACCCACCATCACATCTACAGTACACTCCTGACCCACCATCACATCTACAGTACACTCCTGACTGACCCACCATCACATCTACAGTACACTCCTGACTGACCCACCATCACATCTACAGTACGCCTCCTGACTGACCCACCATCACATCTACAGTACGCTCCTGACTGACCCACCATCACATCTACAGTACACTCCTGACCCACCATCACATCTACAGTACACTCCTGACTGACCCACCATCACAATCTACAGTACACTCCTGACCCACCATCACATCTACAGTACACTCCTGACTGACCCACCATCACATCTACAGCACACTCCTGACTGACCCACCATCACATCTACAGTACACTCCTGACCCACCATCACATCTACAGCACACTCCTGACTGACCCACCATCACATCTACAGTACGCTCCTGACTGACCCACCATCACATCTACAGTACACTCCTGACTGACCCACCATCACATCTACAGTACACTCCTGACCCACCATCACATCTACAGCACACTCCTGACTGACCCACCATCACATCTACAGTACACTCCTGAGTGACCCACCATCACATCTACAGTACGCTCCTGACCCACCATCACATCTACAGTACACTCCTGACCCACCATCACATCTACAGTACGCTCCTGACCCACCATCACATCTACAGTACACTCCTGAGTGACCCACCATCACATCTACAGTACGCTCCTGACCCACCATCACATCTACAGTACACTCCTGAGTGACCCACCATCACATCTACAGTACACTCCTGACCCACCATCACATCTACAGTACGCTCCTGACCCACCATCACATCTACAGTACACTCCTGACCCACCATCACATCTACAGTACGCTCCTGACCCACCATCACATCTACAGTACACTCCTGAGTGACCCACCATCACATCTACAGTACACTCCTGACCCACCATCACATCTACAGTACGCTCCTGACTGACCCACCATCACATCTACAGTGCACTCCTGACTGACCCACCATCACACCTAAAGCAGCTGCTGTGAGTGTATATGGGGTTTCTCTTTGGTCACGTTAAAGGTAACAGTGTGTTAAACTACCTCCACCATGTTTAAAGCCTGGTTAGCTCTCACTGTAAATTAAAGTTGATTGAAGATCTACTTAAAAACGGTGCTCTATTACGCCACCATGAGGCGATTCAAACAATCTGTTTAAATCTTAAAACACTGTTCACTCAGAAAACACCCTTATCTAGTTTATATCAGCTAGAATCCAGAAGATCCTCTAATCTTAGACTCTACTAAACACAAGTCCAATATGGAGACCATAACACTCTTCTCTTCGTCTGAGTCCTCTCAGAAGAGGAGGGTCTTCAGTCTGGGTTTGAAGACAGCGAGCGCTGGACTCTGCTGTTCGACACCCAGGGGAAGTTCGTTCCACCACTTCGGTGCAGGACAGTAAAAAGTCTGGACGCTCGTCTTCCGTGGATCTTAAAGGATGGCGGGTCGAGCCGAGCCGTACTTGAAGCTGGAAGGGCTCTTGGTGCTGATCAGGCTTTTGACCATCGCCATCAAGTACGGGAGGGGGGGCTAGGGCTGGCTGGTCCAGTCTTGGCTTTGTAGGCCAGAGTCAGGGTCTGAATCTGATGACCTGGGCAGCAGCTACAGGAAGCTAGTGCACCAGATTCGAGGGGTATAAGCTTACTGAAGGCCAGCTTCTGAGGCCTTTTAGACGTCTTTAATAATAATGAAAATTCAGTCAAAGAAAACGACAAAAGTCAGACGAGCCTGAGGCGGTACAGAGATCATCCGAGTACGTATTTATTTATTAGATACTCTGACCTTCTTACAGCTTTGCATAACTGAAATTCACAATTCGAGCTTGTCTAATCAGTCCTCAGACCAACAGATGGGTGAGCGAGTGATTGTACACACAGACGATGTGAAGTCCTGGAATGCTTGAGCTCCACTGCCCTGCTGTGCCTCTAATGCATAGAAGTCGACGGACGGAGACGCTTTGGCTCCATGTCTGAGGAAGAAGAAGAGTCCCTTTGGCCGCTGTCCCACAGGGCACTTGCTGAATGTAGCTGATCTGTTGAAATGGCAGAAACCTCGCTTACAGTGAGCCAACCGCAGTGATCCATACAGAAGCCATCCTGCTGATGAAGGAGCCCAGCATCACAACTCTCTGCATATTTAAGCGGTTAAGAAGTAACAAACTCAGTCAGAGTGGCGGTTTGCTGGGTTTGGTGTGGAAAGCTCGGTTCTAGATAAGCTCCTCCAGTCAGAGCTGTGGTTCTACAGTGGAGGTGAAGGGAAGCAGACGTCTGAAGCTCTACTAAAAGCTCCTCACAGAAAGTTCTTCACCTAATGGTGATGAAGATGCTGCCTGATGCCTGAGACACTGTTCTACCAGAGTTCTGAGAAGAGTTCGGCTCTAGAACCTGCTTTTAGAACCAGATCATTAAAATGGTGGAGGGATACATGCTGCAGGGTGTAGTGCGGCTACAGAAAGTAGTCCCTAAAGAGAACTGCATTAGTGGAGATTCTCTATTCACTATTTTACCCTCATCATCATCATCATCATCATCATCTTCATCATCCTTCCATATAAAACTCAGAAGACTCGTGTTGTAGCTTCACTGGTGGGTTTGGATAGGAAATAAATTATGGGCTGTATCTGTGTTGTAGTCATGGTGACCAAAGACCTGCTTCCACTCACCTCCACTGTACAGAGATCAGAGTGGGTCAGTTTCTCTACAGTGAAGCTCAGTTTCACACCGGACCCCCGACTCTGAATCGCTGTTTACATCTAAACCACTGAGTGACGCAGAGCATTAGAATACAGAAATCTGTGAGGTTAATATTAATTAATTTTGTTTTAACGTTTCGTAAAATCCTAATGACATCATGTTCACATCTTCACCAGCTGAACGTAGCGCAACTTCATACCATAATCATACCATAAAAATTACAATGTATAAATTACTCAAAGCCCACTCACAGTTACATGGCAGTGCACTGATGTTACATACTCTCTTAATTAGCAAAAAAAAAATCTGACAATTAAAATCATATTAATCATATTATTAATATTATCGTCTTTATGATAAAAAAAAAAAACAAAAAACAAAAAAACAGGCCACTGTTTTTAGAGCTGTGATGTGTAAAAGAAGAGCTTGTCAGCTATTTGGTTTTAAAATGAGATCTCGGATATAAAATAAATTATTTTAAAAAATTGAAATATTATTTCAAGCATGAAATGGGATAAAATGTGATTTTGTTTTGCTTTTTTATAAAATAAAATAATAATACAGAAAGAAAATTGAGATTTATTAATCATAAGGCTGCGGCACATTCCTGTGCTTCCTGACTCCTATCCTACAGACACTAACAGCCCTTTAACCTGTGCTTAGCATTGGGAAGATACAGGGGGTGGACAAAATAACAGAAACACCACAAGAAACCCCCACCCTGTGCTTCCACTCACTGGCCACTTTATTAGAAACACCAACCAAATAGCTCCATAAAGGTATATAGGGGAACAGTTACAGACTGAAGCTCCATTGGTCGCACGGTTCATCAGCCCCTCTGCCCAATTCCTCATTGGTCAGTTTCTGACCACAGGTTTGCTTCGATCCAGATGTTATTGGGGTGCTGGTCTGTTCTCAGCACATTATAGACAATAACTGGTTTGGTGTTTCTGATAAAGTGGCCAGTGAGTATTTTTTATGTGGTGTTTCCGTTATTTTGTCCACCCGTAGTACTTTGCTCAGTATTGATTTGAACGCTGATATATATGAAAGTGAGATTTACACCAGTCGAATGTTTGGACACACCTAACTGAATGTATATATTGTTTGCCTTAATGTATACCACACACACACAAAAAACAAAAACAGGACTAATAGGTAAAACCCCTCAACCAGTCACGGCATCATGGTTGCACTGGTTTCTGTCCTACGACAGTGTTTGGTCTTGGGTGGCGCTCCACAATGTGAAAAAAATGCACCTGTAAAATGACCTGGCGGCAGTTTCCCCACTGTGGTGCTGTTTATTCTCATCTACGGCACACTGCTCGAACCCAAACACTCCCAGCATCACTGTATCAATTAACTGACAGAGGTTAAAGGAGCAGTTCGTGAAAAATTTAACAAACATGATTAATCACTGAACCCGAATACCGTCGATCAGCCGAGACATGTTTGGTATCTGACATGTGCTTCTTTAGTTTACAACAGGAGATGCTAGGCTAATGTTGCTAACAAACACTGGACTGTCACCAATCTAATTGCCCAAAATTCTGCTTAAAAATAAAACAGAAAAAAGTAACATCTTGTTGCAGACACACATATAGAGCTCTAATTCTGATATAACTTACAGCTTTTAGATTATAAGAAATTGAGAATCTTAAAAAACAACATGAATTCATATCCAGTATGAAGCTCTAATAGCATTAATATCCAGTATGAAGCTCTAATAACGTTAATATCCAGTATGAAGCTCTAATAACGTTAATATCCAGTATGAAGCTCTAATAACGTTAATATCCAGTATGAAGCTCTAATAACATTAATATCCAGTATGAAGCTCTAATAACGTTAATATCCAGTATGAAGCTCTAATAACATTAATATCCAGTATGAAGCTCTAATAACATTAATATCCAGTATGAAGTTCTAATAATGAAAATATCCAGTATGAAGCTCTAATATCATTAATATCCAGTATGAAGTTCTAATAACATTAATATCCAGTATGAAGTTCTAATAGCATTAATATCCAGTATGAAGCTCTAATAACATTAATATCCAGTATGAAGCTCTAATAACATTAATATCCAGCGTGAAGCTCTAACAACATTAATATCCAGTATGAAGCTCTAATAACATTAATATCCAGTATGAAGCTCTAATAGCATTGATATCAAGTATGAAGCTCTAATGACATTAATATCCAGTATGAAGTTCCAATAATGAAAATATCCAGAATGAAGCTCTAATAACATTAATATCCAGTATGAAGCTCTAATAACATTAATATCCAGTATGAAGCTCTAATAGCATTGATATCAAGTATGAAGCTCTAATAACATTCATATCCAGTATGAAGCTCTAATAGCGTTAATATCCAGTATGAAGTTCTAATAACATTCATATCCAGAATGAAGCTCTAATAACATTAATGTCCAGTATTAAGCTCTAATAACTTTAATATCCAGTATGAAGCTCTAATAATATTAATATCCAGTATGAATCTCTAATAACATTAATATCCAGTATGAAGTTCTAATAGCATTAATATCCAGTATGAAGCTCTAATAACATTAATATCCAGTATGAAGCTCTAATAACATTAATATCCAGTATGAAGTTCTAACAGCATTAATATCCAGTATGAAGTTCTAATAGCATTAATATCCAGTATAAAGCTCTAATAGCATTAATATCCAGTATGAAGCTCTAATAACATTAATATCCAGTATGAAGCTCTAATAGCATTAATATCCAGTATGAAGCTCTAATAACATTAATATCCAGTATGAAGCTCTAATAGCATTAATATCCAGTATGAAGCTCTAATAACATTAATATCCAGTATGAAGCTCTAATAGCATTAATATCCAGAATTCACTGATTCTAAATAGATATTCTTAATAGTTTAATATAGTTCATGTATGAATTATACATTATAAATTGTATTCTTTTTTAAACCCAAATTACACTAAATAAGGTCTTTTTGAATGTAATTATATCTAAATAAATGATTTTAATTTTGAACTTCTGCATTGTGTGATAATTTTGCATGCGGCTAGCACCTTGCTAACTGGTGTACACAAGCTTCCATTACCTGTTAGCTACATTAGCCTGCAAAGAAACACACTCCAGACACCGAACATGTCCCGACTACTCGACTGCATTTATTCTATATATATATATATATATATATATATATATATATATATATATATATATATATATATATATATATATATTTATTTATTATTATTTTTTTTTTTATCAAATGGTCAGTTTAATCTTCTCTGTCAGATCCGGATTTGATGGATTCTCTGTCGCTCTTCTCGTTTTCTTCCTCTCTGATTGGATCCGACTGCTGGATCTTCTGACTCAACCTGCAGCTGTCCACTGACGTCCGGCATTTTTCATCACACAAATAAGACACGTGAGGAGAGGCTGCTCGTGGAGAGGTGTGGTGTGGTGGGTCGAGTTTCCCTTTGAGCCGCTACGGTTTCTCTTGTGCTTGCTGAGAAACGCTCTGGAGACCCCAACAGTGCTCCTGGTCTAAAAAAGGATCGAGAAAAGAAGCCTCCGCTGGTCTTGGCTTGGGTTGGTTTGTCAGGGCTGGGAATGGAGGACATGTACAATCCAGAAGAGGAGGGTCTCTGGCCGTGTGTGTCTTATAAAAAAAATTAAATATCCCAGAAGTAAAAAAGAAAAAAGAAAAAAAATGCTACAACAAATTTCCTAAAAATTCACCAGTCAGACTTCTGTGCAACCTAGAAAGCTGGGTGTAGCTGCACTGAAGGTGGCGCTCAGAGGCCTGGAGTTTGTACAGGAGGGCAAGGGCACAGGGGGTGCATCACTGTTTACTCTCGGTTTACTCTCTGTCTCTCACTCAGTTGTTCTCGAAGAGTAAAAGTAGTTCGTCATTGCTGCTGCTGGGCAGGTCCGGTGGGTCCAGGAAGGTCAGGAGGTCATCTGGATTCGCTAAATCTGGAAGGAGCTGCAGAAAACGTAAGTTAGGACTTAGATTATGGAAATTTCAGAAATGGTGTTCCACAAGGCTCAATTGTGGGTCCAATTATGTTCACAATCTATACAAAATAGAAGCAAAGTGAAAAACTGCAGAACTGGAGATACGAGGTGGATCCGAACAGTGGAACCTATTTAATGGACCGATATAGTTGGCCTAAATTGGCCTATATTGTGACCCTATACAGGGAACTATGCATTGGACCTACTGTATATTGTGGTCCTATGCACTGGACCTGCTGTATGTAGTCTATACAGGCCGATACAGGGCAGCGATCCTATACGGTGGACCTACTGTAGATAGTGGCCATATTCACTCACATCTAGAGAAGGTTCTGGCATGTCTGAGGTGATCCCTGCTTGACCCTCCAGGTTGTTTGTGAGGTTGAAGGTCAAGTCTGGCGGCTGCATATGGCTGTTGAGGGTGGGGTTCTGCTGGTTTGGCGGTGGCTTGCAGGGCTGGCAGGGACTGCTATGCTGTAACGGCTGCCCTGATTGGCTGCTGGGGTTTGAAAGCCCATGTAAACTGTGCTGCAAAGGATTCTGGGACTGATCTGCGTTGACAGGACGAGACATCTGGGAGGAAGAGAAGGTTTGGATATTACACAGAGCATGTACATAATATTTATTATTATTAGAAACACCTACCTTGTGCTTCCACTCACTGGCCACTTTATTAGAAACACCTACCCTGTGCTTCCACTCACTGGCCAATTTATTAGAAACACCTACCCTGTGCTTCCACTCACTGGCCAATTTATTAGAAACACCTACCCTGTGCTTCCACTCACTGGCCAATTTATTAGAAACACCTACCCTGTGCTTCCACTCACTGGCCACTTTATTAGAAACACCTACCCTGTGCTTCCACTCACTGGCCAATTTATTAGAAACACCTACCCTGTGCTTCCACTCACTGGCCACTTTATTAGAAACACCTACCCTGTGCTTCCACTCACTGGCCAATTTATTAGAAACACCTACCCTGTGCTTCCACTCACTGGCCAATTTATTAGAAACACCTACCCTGTGTTTCCACTCACTGGCCACTTTATTAGAAACAAGCAAGTCAGCAGCAGTAACTCACCATGTCGCCGGGGCAGTGTGTGAGTGGTTTGTTGGATGGGAGAAGGCCACTGCTTGGAGGGTCTGGGGACAGATGAGACAACGTTGACCCCTGCATCAACTCTGCTGCGTTGCCATGGGGATAGTCAATGTTACCGTGGTCTTGGTAACTGTTGCCTGAGAAATCCACCACATCCATATAATTAATGTCAGTGTACTTGGAGTAACAAAACAGATTGACATATGCAGGCTCCACCCACCAATGTCTTTTTCCATAGCTAGGCTGGACAAACTATTAATATTCACCCTAATGAGAGACTGTAGCTCCGCCTCCTCAGTGTATATCACAATACCTACATTTAGAGCGTTATTAATATTCACCCTAATGAGAGGCTGTAGCTCCGCCTCCTCAGTGTATATCACAATACCTACATTTAGAGCGTTATTAATATTCACCCTAATGAGAGACTGTAGCTCCGCCTCCTCAGTGTATATCACAATCCCTACATTTAGAGCATTATTAATATTCACCCTAATGAGAGACTGTAGCTCCGCCTCCTCAGCGTATATCACAATACCTACATTTAGAGCATTATTAATATTCACCCTAATGAGAGACTGTAGCTCCGCCTCCTCAGTGTATATCACAATACCTACATTTAGAGCATTATTAATATTCACCCTAATGAAAGACTGTAGCTCCGCCTCCTCAGTGTATATCACAATACCTACATTTAGAGCGTTATTAATATTCACCCTAATGAGAGACTGTAGCTCGGCTAGGTTTAGTCACTGCTGTGGTTTCTGTGTACTGTGTACCTTGGCTGTGGTACTCGTGGCTGTTGCTGCCGTGCTGAGAGTGGACACTGGGGTTCTGGTTGGGGTGTGGGTTTGATCCGGGTCCAAGCTGTGCGATCATGTCCATGACGTTGGGCAGAACCATCTGACTTGGGCTCATGGTCTTCAGTCGTTTAACCAGCGGCCCGTCCAGATCCTCCTTTATCTGACCCTCCAGTTTGATCTGCACCGGCCTCCAGCTACAGGACGCATCGATTGTCACCTCCTCGAACTCCAAACTGGGAGGACAAAACCCACATTCACAGTCAGGTCCAGACTTTGTACAGCTCTGAGTGGAATTTTGAAAAAGATTGGACAGCTTACTTCTGGACAGCGTTCAAAATGCCCCACATGTACTGGTCCACCTCCAACCCCTCCAACAGAGCAGTTTTACTGGAGAGAGAGAGAGAGAGAGAGAGAGAGAGAGCAGTGTTCAGAGAAGGACCCTACTTCTGAGTTTAGTTTTATATGGTTCTAAGAGAAATCAATGAAAGGTGAGAGAAGCAGAAAGAAGAATATGTTATATAGAGTTAATTACAGGTAGACACTCTCACTGACCACTGACTTTATGTTTATCTGGGTTTATTCTAATGTTATATAGAGTTAATTACAGGTAGACACTCTCACTGACCACTGACTTTATGTTTATTTAGGGTTAATTGTAATGTTATATAGAGTTAATTACAGGTAGACACTCTCACTGACCACTGACTTTATGTTTATTTGGGTTTATTCTAATGTTATATAGAGTTAATTACAGGTAGACACTCTCACTGACCACTGACTTTATGTTTATTTAGGGTTAATTGTAATGTTATATAGAGTTAATTACAGGTAGACACTCTCACTGACCACTGACTTTATGTTTATTTGGGTTTATTCTAATGTTATATAGAGTTAATTACAGGTAGACACTCTCACTGACCACTGACTTTATGTTTATTTGGGTTTATTCTAATGTTATATAGAGTAAATTACAGATAGACACTCTCACTGACCACTGACTTTATGTTTATTTAGGGTTAATTGTAATGTTATATAGAGTTAATTACAGGTAGACACTCACTGACCACTGACTTTATGTTTATTTGGGTTTATTCTAATGTTATATAGAGTTAATTACAGGTAGACACTCACTGACCACTGACTTTATGTTTATTTGGGTTTATTCTAAAGTTACACACTTACTGATGTGTTTCTGAATTTATATAAAAATATATATATAGTTTTGTGGAGTTACTCACTTGCACACAGGACATTTCCACGTCCCCCTTTCGCAGTTCAGCTGTAGGTAGGATTCCAAGTCGAAACACTGTGGAAAGTGATGAAGCCTCATTAGCGCTGCGTATGGAACAGTGCACTTTCACACACTGATGGACGTGTCCAGCACGCACTCATTAGTCCTATTAGTGAGGTCAGGTAGGGTGTTGGGAGTTTTCCTGACCTGTACGTGTTTGCAGTCGTGTCCTCGTGCTGGGAGCTGAATCCTCCGGAAAGTTACTGGACATTTCAGAGAAACTCTGATGGCCGTCTGCTCCACACCATCTTCTCCATTCATCCCGGCAGAGACGGCCGCACTGCTGAAGTTCCTCTTCACTACATACAGAGAGAGAATTAATGTAGACTGAAAAATAGAGCACAGCGTAGATAGGAACGATTCAACGACTTGTTCACTCAGGCCCCCTAGTGGCCACTCTGCCAGTGGACTGTACTCGTACTGGTTGAGTGTGGAGTGATTGTTTACTGGTGTAAATGGTTGTGAGTTGGGTGGAGGATATTCACACTGCACAAGGTAAACTAGATCAGGGTGAAGAATCCATCAGCTGAGCTTTCTGTGAGCTACCATGTTTTTACTGCTGTAGAAAAGATGGCTGTGGTTCTTGTTGGATGCGCTGTGTTTTCAGTTTTGCTGCGTGAGCCCGAGTGACACTGGTGGAGTTAACAGCTATGAATGCTGGGCTTTGTTGGATCTACAGCACAGATCAGGTAAACACAGAGGCATCAGTGAGGATCATGTTATTGATAGAGTAACGGCAGAAACGGTGGCCACTTAAGGGTCTGCAGAAAGGGGTCAGCCCTCCTGGGGATGAGTGTTTCTCCTGCAGTAAAACTACACAGTAGCAGGGTTTTACCTTTGGTGATGCAGTGTTCAGCTGGCAGCAGGCGTTTCTTCAGTAAGCCCTGCAGGACCGAGCGCACAGACGGCCTGTGCACCAGCTGAAGCATAAACAGATGAGACTGCAACAACAAACACAATGGTGGAATTTAGTGAGCAACCGTGAGTACTCGGGAGTAATGGTGGGTATTAGTGAGCAGTGGAAGACTCAAGTGAGCAATGGGAGGTACTGGAAATTAATGGTGGGTACTAGTGAGCAATGGTTAGTACTAGTGAGCAATGGTGGATACTACTGAGCAATGGTGGGCACTAGGGAGTAATGACAGACTCTAAGAGATAAGATAAGATAAGATAGTCCTTTATTAGTCCCGCAGTGGGGAAATTCCCAGTGAACAATGGTGGGCACTAGTGAGAAATGGTGGGTATTAGTGAGCAATGGCGGATACTACTGAGCAATGTTGGGCACCAGGGAGTAATGATAGACTCTAGTAAACAATGGTGGGCACTAGTGAGAAATGGTGGGCACTAGTGAGAAATGGTGGGTACTAGTGAGCAATGGCAGATACTAGTCAGCAATGGTGGGCACTAGTGAGCAATGATAGACTCTAGTGAGCAATAGTGGGTACTATGGAGTATTGGTTGGTACTAGTGAGCAATGGTTAGTACTAGTGAGCAATGGTGGATACTACTGAGCAATGGTGGGCACCAGGGAGTAATGATAGACTCTAGTGAACAATGGTGGGCACTAGTGAGAAATGGTGGGTACAAGTGAGCAATGGCAGATACTAGTCAGCAATGGTGGGCACTAGTGAGCAATGATAGACTCTAGTGAGCAATAGTGGGTACTATGGAGTATTGGTTGGTACTAGTGAGCAATGGTGGTAACAAGTACGCAATGGAGGATACTAGAGATTAATGGTGGGTACTAGTGAGCAATGGCGGATACTAGTGAGCAATAGTGGGTACTAGGGTGTAATGATAGACTCTAGTGACAATGATTGGTACTATGGAGTATTGGTTGGTACTAGTGAGCAAAGAAAGAAAGGGAGTAATGGTGGGCATTAGGGAGAAATGATGGACTCTAGTGAGCAATGGTGGGAACTGGGATTTAATGGTGGATACTATTGAGCAATGTTGGGTACTAGTGAACAATGTCGGATACTAGTGAGCAATGGTGGCCACTAGGGAGCAATGATAGACTCTAGTGTGCAATTGTGGGTATTAGTGAGCAATGATAGACTCTAGTGAGCAATGTTGGGTATTAGTGAGCAATGATAGACTCTAGTGAGCAATGGTGGACACTAGGTGGATACTGTGAATATTGGTTAGTATGAGTGAGTTATAGTGAGGACTAACAAGTAATTATGGAGTAATAATAGTGGTGTACTAGTGAGAAATAATGAGACTAGCACGCATATCTCAGCTTGGAAAGTACAGTTTGGGTTGGTACTACTTAGTAAGAACAGAGTTACAATATGTACTAATGTGTGATGGGGGAAATAGTGAATAGTGATACATAATAGATACATATGATACATAGTACATAGGAATACGTACTAGTGAGTACTTGTCAGTACTACAGAGTAATTGTGGGCCTTGGTGAATAATGGTGTGTACTAGTGAGCACTGAGGATACTACTAAGTAATTGTAAGTACTGAGTAATGTTTGGCACTACTCAGTTATAGTGGCTACTAGTGAAGGAGGGATGGTAAAGTTAAGTTAGTATATGTACTAGTGAGTAATGGTAGGTACTACCTGTACTAATGTACTGTACTAATACTAATACTGTGCGTGCACTACTAATGAATGCTATTATAATAGGTAGTAGTGAATAATGGTGTGTTAGTGATCACTGGTGACTGGTGTCTCACTGCGGGACTCACGCAGCAGCAGGCTGTTACGGTGATCTGGATGGTGTTCCGCCCAGGCTGGCACACATGTTTGAGGAGCAGGGGTTTATGGGATGTCTTGCTGTCTCCCCTCTCGATGGTGAGGGGCGTGGCGTTAACGCTCACCTGCACCGAGGCCGGCCAGTTAGTGTTCATCTGGCGGTCCTCGTGATGATAACACTTAAACTGCAGCTCCAGATCAGACCTATCACACACACACACACACAAACACACACACACACACACAAACACACACACACACACACAAACACACACACACACACATATTAATACACTTTTGTACACTTACTACACTAACTCCAATTATCCTGTTCAAATCAAAATATGATCATTTAATTACAACAGTTACATAAATTGCAATAGTTGTACATATACACACACTCGGGTTCACAAATATGTACACAAATATACACCATATTCAAAAGTTTGGAATGACTTTGATTAATATTTAAATTGATTAAGTAAAATAATAAAAATGAATACAATTATATATGTATATAATAAGTACTTCAACAATGTACATTTAAATAGTCTAAATCTTTAAAATAATTTTGACATTAATCATTTTTCCAATTTAGAATTTATATATACATATATATATATATTATATATATATTATATACAATTTACATATATATACAAATATATTATATATACACAATTTAAAATTTATAATTAGAATTTATACAATTATATATATATTTAGAATATAATTAGAATTATATACAATAATAAAGCTGAGGGCTCTGAATTACACAAAGGTAGTTTGGGTTATTTTATATACAATAATAACTTAAACAATGTATATTTAAATACTCACAATTAGACAGTTAGAAGGTGGGTTTAGATGTTGTATTAAATATTTAAATATTTTAAGTATTGTGGTTATGTAAAAGATAAATAATAATAATATTAAATTATGTAATTTCTATAGTTTTATTGTTAAAATTATTATTTAATATATAATATTTTAATATTTGGTTTGGTATTATTTGTGATTTTCACATTATAAATATCAAATATCTTAAATATTTCTTATATTATAACTTTATACAGTCATTTTAGTATATATATATAAATATATATATTAGTAAATATATATATTTTTTTATTACAGCTTTCTAGTAACTATTGTGTGCATGATGCCACACACTGTGCTGAGATGAAAGTAGTTCCGGTTCCTCCTCTGACGATCTAAGTCCAGTGTTTGTTAGCAACGTTAGCCTAGCCTCTCATCAGATACCAAACACGTCTTGGCTGATCGACTGTATCAGAGGTTAGTGATCAATCATGTTCTTTGGAATCATGTTCTTTCCCCGAACTGCTCCTTTAATACAGTCTGAAGCTCTCTCTGTGTGTGTGTGAGTGTGTGTGCGTGTGAGTGTGTGTGTGTGTGAGTGTGTGTGAGTGTGTGTGTGTGTGAGTGTGAGGGCATCACCTCCACATGAGTGTTTGGTGTACAGAAGGCCGCAGGTGGAAGACGTGGTTGCTGACGGCGAGGTTGTGTTCCAGTCTGAACGGCTCCAGCACCACTCCGTCACGCACAGGGAAGGTCAACCTCAGCTCCTCTCCACAGCTACCTGTGCACACACACACATACACACACACACACACACACAGCGCCACCTAGTTTCAGAACACCAACACAGCAGCTGCAGTTCACACGACAACCTCAAAGAGGTCAAGTTGCCTCTTCGTGACCACCATGACAGTTAGATCTCACAGTTAGTGGAGATCAATCAGAAAGAAGGGTGGAGATGATGTAGAGGGGTCTGGGAAGGGGTTTTAGAAGATCTCAGATCAGTTAGAGATCAGACACTGTTCCACTGTGCACTAAATCATCTACAAGAGGAACAGCTGACCAACATGACCAGATCAGACCGTCCCAGCAAGATCAGCCCAACAGCAGAACAGAACCTCAAGATGAGTACAGAAGAAAAGCTACGTAGCTTCAGTACGAAACTAAAAAAGCCAAACTTCAGACACTGAACATGTCTCGGCTGATCGAGTACTCACTAGGGGGCGGCAGAGAGCTCATGCTGGGTTTGACGTCTGGAGGGAAGTGTGGTTTTACGTCGTGACTGGGCGATAGGTACGGAGGAATGTTACCTCCGGGAGTCATCGGGGGAGTAGGGTTACCTGGCACTGGAGAGTGAGGGTAGCTACCCATCGGCCTCGGAGGCTGAAACACAAATACACCCAAATAAACACAACTTATATCACAACGGCTGCAAGACACTTCATGGACAAAAGTATTGGGACACCTGCTGTGTTCACTGTTTCTTCTGAAATTAAGGGTATTAAAAAAGGTGATTCTGCTTTTGATGTAGTAACTGTCTCTACTGTCCAGGGAGGGAGACTTTCTACTAGATTTTGGATGAGCATAGCTGTGAGGATTTGATTACATCACATGATTCAGTGACAAGAGCATTACTGAGGTCAGGATGTTGGATGATGATCACCACCTCACCTCATCATCATCACTCTCCAACTCATCCCATCAAAAGTACTGGATGGAGCTCCTCCACCATCATTTCAGAGAACACAGCTCTCCCACTGCTCCACAGCTCCTCAATGCTGGGGGGCTTTATACCCCTCTAGCCCACGTCTGGCATTAGGCAGCATGGTGCCAATAGGTTCATGTTGAGAGTCCTATTCTATTGGCAGTACTTCTCTACAGGGACTAGACAAGCTGTGTGTGTGCATTTGCACATCTGTGTCAGCAATGGGTGCAACTTAACATAGCTGAATGCATTTATTAGAAAAGGTGTCCACAAACTTTTGTCAGGGTAAGCATGTACGCACCCCGCTCATGTTGCCTTGGCTGTACTGGAAGCTTCCGCTGAAGTTATTGACGTTACTCTGAGAGTTAAAATGCTCCTGCTGGAGACAGAAGATACACACACACACACCACACACACACACCACACACACACATACGTCCAATGTGAAACTGTTTGCTGTCTATGTGGGAACGTGCTGGTTTATCTTAGCTAGTGCTGCTGGACAGTAAGCTGACCTTATAGAAGTGCCCCACGCCTGGGCCGCTGGAGGGGTACTGCCCAGGGTTTTGACCCTGAGGATGCCTCTGGTTGGTGTAATTAGGGGATGGGAGATGTCTGGAGGTGTTGGACGTGGGGTATGGCCCTTGCTGGGGGGGAAACTGTCCACATTGCTGCCCCCCATAGCTGCCCTGCATCATTAATAAACACAGTTACAATCACGAATTCCGACTTTGCTCTTTGATGACCTGTTGACCTGTCCACACCTGTCCGCAGGCCCTCTCACCTCTCCGGGATAGGGTCTCTTCATTCCTTGCATGGGTACACTTTGTGTGCGGTTGCTATGGTAACCCATCCTCTGCCCAGGTCCTCCATAAGGCCCCATTTGTCCCATCTGCCCCCGTGGTTGCCCCAAGCCCATTGGAGGTCCTCCAATACCCCCCTGCATGCCTGCAGGGCCTCGGGGGCCAGCAGGGCTCATGAACTGCCCCCCATATGGCTGAGCCCCCATCTGGAATGAAGAGCACATCTGGGGGAGGAAGATGGAGAGAAACAGAAGTCCTGACGCTGTTAAGCCTATAAACCTATCCTATCTACAGTCATATCACAACATTATGACCACCTCTGCTTCGGGACGTCACAGATGCCACGAGACTGACAGGGTTTGCTGCACGTATTAATAAGCGAGCACACCAGTCAGCTGTAGCAGAGTGCAGAACCATCGTCATGGGCAAAGGACGAGATCTGACTGATGTGCAGAAGGGCAGGATAATAGGGTACCGGGTGAAGGGGGTGGTAGCATCTCGGAAACCGCTAGCTTAGTGTGTTGTTCTAGAGCCTATAATGAACACCTTCCATCACCCTAATACTACAGTCCATACCACGCCGTCTATGTAAATACAGATAATTTGGACGACTGGACTCGAGCGGGCCGGATTCTCTCCAAGCAAATCATTGTGTGTGTGTGTGTGTGTGTGAGTGTGTGTGTGTAGCTCTCTCACCGGTCCGTACTGACTCATGTCTTTATTCTGGGTCTCCTGCAGGGCGGCGACTGTTGCCGTGGCAGTGGCTGTCGCTGTGGCAGCTGCAGCAGCGACAGCAGCAGCAGCCGCGGCAGCAGCAGGTTGGCTGAAATCAGAATGAGGGCGGGAGCTTGGAGTCATACCATTAGGACCTCCACCATAACTACAGAGAGAGAGAGAGAGAGAGAGAGAGACATACTTTACGTGTCCAACATGTCAACTTTACAGGAAAACCTTAACCTTAACTTTCAATGGAAGTCATTTCAGAGCATTTCTATTGATCCGTTCATCATAAAATTCTGATACAACTGTCAGATTTACATTATGGAGAAATGTGCATGACAGTGCGGATATATACAAGCAGTATATTTGCCCTGGGTGAATTTTTGTTTAAATACTGTATAGTTCATGCACCCATTTAACTGTTCCTTATAACTGTCTTTATTTGCATTGAACAAAAGAACTATATAAAACAAGTTAAATGATTTATTTATGATTAATAAATAATTATAATGTATTATTTAAGCATAAGAAAGATTTCTGTCCAAGGCTAATTTCCCAATATGTGAGGAGGGAGCACATGGTTGCCATGGTAAAATGGTGGTAATAAGCAGAAATGTAGGAAATGAATGTGGCATATTTATATCACATGATATGTCACTTTTTAAAAAGATATGTTTTATCATATTCTGTGTATTTATTGCATATTACATGTCAGGGTCTGAATGGGAAGCTGTGCTGAGTCTAGAATCTCTGTTGCGAGTCTGTGTTGAGTCATTTGTTGAGTCTCATTGTGTTGAGTCTCTGGGTGAGATTGTGGGTTAAGTTGAATGTTTTTGGGTGGGAGTCTGGGCATGAGTCTAGGGTCTCTGGGTGAGAGTCTGGCCATGAGTCTAGGGTTTCTGGGTGGGAGTCTGGGCATGAGTCTAGGGTCTCTGGTTGAGAGTCTGGCCATGAGTCTAGGGTTTCTGGGTGGGAGTCTGGGCTAAATCTAGGGTCTCTGGGAGGGCGTCTGGGCATGAGTCTAGGGTCTCTAGGTGAGAGTCTGGGCTAAATCTAGGGTCTCTGGGAGGGCGTCTGGGCATGAGTCTAGGGTCTCTGGGTGAGAGTCTGGCCATGAGTCTAGGGTCTCTAGGTGAGAGTCTGGGCTAAATCTAGGGTTTCTGGGTGGGAGTCTGGGCATGAGTCTAGGGTCTCTGGGTGGGAGTCTGGGCATGAGTCTAGGGTCTCTAGGTGGGAGTCTGGGCTAAATCTAGGGTCTCTGGGTGGGAGTCTAGGTTAAGTCTTTTGACCCTCTGGATGGGAGTTTGGGTTGAGTCTAGAATCTCTGGGTGGGAGTCTGGGTTGAGTCACAAGTCTGGGTCTTTGGGTGGTAGTTTGGGTTGAGTCTAGAATCTCTGGGTGGGAGTCTGGGTTGAGTCACAAGTCTGGGTCTCTGGGTGGGAGTTTGGGCATGAGTCTAGGGTCTCTGGGTGGGAGTCTGGGCATGAGTCTAGGGTCTCTAGGTGGGAGTCTGGGCTAAATCTAGGGTCTCTGGGTGGGAGTCTAGGTTAAGTCTTTTGACCCTCTGGATGGGAGTTTGGGTTGAGTCTAGAATCTCTGGGTGGGAGTCTGGGTTGAGTCACAAGTCTGGGTCTCTGGGTGGGAGTTTGGGTTGAGTCTAGAATCTCTGGGTGGGAGTCTGGGTTGAGTCACAAGTCTGAGTCTCTGGGTGGGAGTTTGGGTTGAGTCTAGAATCTCTGGGTGGGAGCTTATGTTGAGAGAGTCTGGGTTGAATCTAAAGTCTCTGGGCGTAAGTCTGGGTTAAGTGTTCATTGTCTGGTGGTGGGTCTAAGTCCAGTCTCTGGACATGAGTCTTTGGCTGAGAATCTAAGTTGAGTCTGGATTTCTAGCTGTGAGTCTTAGTTGAGTCTTAAATCTTTGGCTGGGAGTCTAGTTGAGTATCTGGGTGGGAGCCTGGGTTCAATCTTTCGTCTCTGGGTTTGACACTGTGTTGAGGCTTGTGTCTAAGCCTCTGAGTGAACGTCTGGGCCATTCTCGAGTCTCTGGGTGCGAGTCTGAATGAGTGTGATAAGACTCCTCCCATCACTTACCTGCCCCCGTATCCTCCAGCTCCGGGGTAGCTGGCTCTTCCATAAATGCCCTGCTGCATGTACCCATCGCTGCCCCCAGCCTTGGAGAACTGCTGCTGATGCCCTGGAAATGCCCCCTGGGTCATAGGGCCAGCCATACCACTGGCCATTGGGTTACCTGCAGGGTTCATATGAGGGCTGGGATTTCCCACAGGGTTCCCCAACACCTAACACACACAGTCAGTAAAGTTATCATACATTTACTGCCCACTTTATTTGACCAAGCTATTGCCTTAAACAATTAACCCACCTGACTCTGCGAGGTGTTGGTCACTCCCCAGACGGTGGTGACCACAGAGACTGATCCAGGTGCCTGGTTGGCACTTGGCTGCCACGGAACCGAGTCGTATGGATAAGAGCCGTCACTACAGTAAGAGAAAAAATGCACAGAGAAGTCAGATCTAGAACGCCTGAGTCTTAAGTCTTTGGGTGTGAGTATGAGTTGAGTCTTGAGTCTCTAGGACTGAGTCTGGGGTAGGCCTTTAGTTTGAGTCTCTGGGTGTGAGTCTGGGACGAGGCTCAAGTCTGGGTCTCTGGGTGAGAGTCTGGGTTCAATCTTGAGTCTTAATTCTGAGTCTCTGGGTGTGAGTCTGAGTTGAGTCTAGAATCTCTGGGTAGGAGTCTGGGTTTGAGTCTGGGTTCAATCTTTTGTCTCAATTCTGAGTCTCTGGGTGAGAGTGTGGATTGAGTCTAAAGTCTCTGAGTCTCTGAGAGTCTGGTTCAATCTTGAGTCTCTGAGTGTGAGTCTGTGATGAGTTTCAAGTCTGAGTTTCTGGACAGAAGTCTTAAACGAGTCTCTATATGTGAGTCTGAGTCAAGCTTCAAGTCTCTAAGTGTAAGTCTGAGTTGAGACTTTGGGTAGAAGTCTGAATCAATTCCCTGGGCATGAGTCTGAATATAGTCTCTGGGTTGAAATCTGGGTTGAATCTCAAGTCTGAGTCTGTGGGTGTGGGTTAAGTCTAAAGTCCCTGGGTGAGAGTCTGGGTTGAGTCTCTAGCCTTTGGATGTGAGTCTGTGGTGAATTTCAAGTCTGAGCCTCTGGGTGGAAGTCGAGAGTCAAGAGCTCTTGGTGTGAGTCTGAAATGAGTTTTTGGCTGCGAGTCTGAGGTAAGTTTCTGAGTGTTAATGTGAGTCTGAATCTAGTCTCTACATGAGAGTCTGAGTCGAGTCTCTGAGTAAGTCTGGGTTCAATCTTGAGTCTCTGGGTGTTTGAATCAAGTCTCTTGATGTGTGTGTGAGTTGAGTCTCAAGTCTCTGGGTGTGAGTCTGAATCGAGTCTCTGGGTGTGAGTCTGAATTGAGTCTCAAGTCTCTGGGTGTGAGTCTGAATCAAGTCTCTGGGTGTGAGTCTAAATTGAGTCTCTGTGTGAGAGTCTGAGTCAAGACTCTGGGTGTGAGTCTGAGTCGAGTCTCTGAGTCTATGTCTGGATTCAATCTTGAGTCTCTGGGTGTCTAAATCGAGTCTCTGGATGAGAGTCTGAATCAAGTTTCTGAGTGTGAGTCTGGATTCAATCTTGAGTTTCTGGTGTGAGTCTCAATTAAGTCCCTGGGTGAGAGTTGAAACTCAAGTCCCTGGGTGTGAGTCTGAATCGAGTCTCTGGGTGTGAGTCTAAATTGAGTCTCTGTGTGAGAGTCTGAGTCAAGACTCTGGGTGTGAGTCTGAATCGAGTCTCTGGGTGTGAGTCTAAATTGAGTCTCTGTGTGAGAGTCTCAGTCAAGACTCTGAGTGTGAATCTGAATCGAGTCTCTGGGTGTATGTCTGGATTCAATCTTGAGTCTCTGGGTGTCTAAATCGAGTCTCTGGGTGTGAGTCTAAATTGAGTCTCTGTGTGAGAGTCTCAGTCAAGACTCTAAGTGTGAGTCTGAATCAAGTTTCTGAGTGTGAGTCTGGATTCAATCTTGAGTTTCTGGAGTCTGAGTCAAGACTCTGGGTGTGAGTCTGAATCGAGTCTCTGGGTGTGAGTCTAAATTGAGTCTCTGTGTGAGAGTCTCAGTCAAGACTCTGGGTGTGAGTCTGAATCGAGTCTCTGTGTGAGAGTCTGAGTCAAGACTCTGGGTGTGAGTCTGAATTAAGTCCCTGGGTGAGAGTTGAGACTCAAGTCTGAACATCAGGGGATGTCTCAAGGAGGGGGGTAGTCCTGTTAGGACTGCAAGTACATCTAATCACCACCAGAGGGCAACATTGACTTCTATCCAGTCATGTGTGAGCTTTTGATTTAGTTACTCTGTGAGAGTGTGTGTGAGAGTTTGTGAGAGTGTGTGAGTATGTGTGTGAGAGTGTGTGAGTATGTGTGTGAGAGTGTGTGAGAGTGTGTGTGAGAGTGTGTGAGAGTGTGTGTGAGTGTGTGAGAGACTAACCCGTGGTTAAGTGCTGGTTTCATGTTGGTCATGCTGGACTGCATGGGGGGTTTTCCTGCTGTAGGGTCACTCTGTCTGTTCCTCTGGTGCCTCAGCAGGAGCAGCTGACCCAACTCCTCACTCCATGAAGACAGGAGAGCTAATAAACACACACACACACACACACACACACACACACACACAGCACAATGAATATAGTGGTCCTCCTGGACTATGGGAGTGTCACTGTTCTGATCACTACAGTCTGACTCATTATGTGTGTGTGTGTGTGTGTGTGTGTGTGTGTACAGTGTGATCATTAGATTATCAGGGCTTACGGGAGCCAGACTGATCAGAAGGCAAAGGGAGACACGCAGATCTTAAAGCTGTGGTAATGACCTTAATCAGACCCCAACAGACGCACAAACACAGGAGGGGGCAGCAGGCTTACGCACATCAACCCCCCCCCAACCACACACACACACACACACACACACACACACACACACAAACACAAGGTGGCTGACAAACTGTGCAGCAACAGATTGACTACACAGTGGTCAATGGACCTAAGAATAATTATTATAATTATTTATTATTACAATTATTATTATTATTATTAATTTATTTATTTGAACAGTTTTTTCGCCAATTAACAAACCCCTACGTACGCCATCTACCCACTCTGGAGAGAGCAAGACCAACTGTGCTCTCTCGGGGCCTCGGCTGCTGATAGCTAGCAGCACGACCGGGATTTGAACCAGCGACCCTCTGATCATTGTAACAGCACCTTATATAATAATCAAATTATTTTTATACATTTTAAATGAATGAATTAACTATTCATTAACAATAAATAAACAATTAATAACGAATGAATAATGAATAAAAGTGTAAAATCGAACAGTGAAATTATAAGGTAGGTGTTTCTAATAAAGTGGCAAATGTGTATATATGATTGTATGGTAAATAATTATCTAACTGTATCACATTCCAATATTATATATAACATATATTACATAATTAGAAATAATTATAATATACACTACATCCCCACGGAAAGTAGCTACTGTAGTCTTTTCAGCTAGATTTACAAACTTTCAGCTGCTTGCAATTAACCAATCAGACTAGACTCATTTAAATATCTTAACACAACCATTAGAACGAGAGCTTCTTTCTAGTTCAGCCCAAAACACCTTTTTCATGATGACTGCAGTCTCAGAGTAATTCAACCCCTTCATGACGAGCGTCAGAAGAAGTCCTGGAAGATGCTGGAGAAGCCATCACTGTCGCCTGAGTTTTTTTGCTTTGATTTAAGGAAGGCGGCTGCAGGAGGAAACCCAAGAATACTGAGAACTGGAGAACTGGAGGGCGCTGTCCATGAGGACTGGGCCGAGATTCCTCAGGAACGCTGCTGCCAGAAGCTGGAGTCTGGCTGCGGATCACGTCTGCAGCAGGACAGTTCTGAGACTGTATTTTGGGCTGAATTTGGAGGAAGAACTTGTTCTATTGGCTGTGCTGAGATATTTAAATTGGTTATGTCTGATTGGTTTATTGCCATCTCCTTTGAGAACTCACTGGTCCGTCCACCTACAGAAGCTCAAAGCCTTGATGTAGTCATGGATGATCAGTTATCGTTCTTAAGTCATGTTGCAGTTCTGACTCGGTCCTGCAGATTCCTCCTGTACAACATCCGGAGAATTCCACCCTTCCTCTCTAGAGAGTCGCCCAGGTGCTCGTTCAGTCTCTCGTCACTTCAAGACTTGACCACTGCAGCTCTCTTCTGGCTGGTCTCCCTTTTAGGCCCCTACAACTTCTCCAGAATGCAGCGGGTCGGGTCGTCTTCAACATTCCTTAACGATGCCAAGGTCATCAGATTCAGACCCCTGACTCTGGTCTATAAAGCCAAGACAGGACCAGCCAGCCCCTCCGTACTTGATGGCGATGGTCAAAAGCCGATCTGCACCAAGAGCCCTTCCAGCTTCAAGTACGGCTCGGCTCGACCCGCCATCCTTTAAGATCCACGGAAGAAGAGCGTCCAGACTTTTTACTGTCCTGCACCGAAGTGGTGGAACGAGCTTCCCCTGGGTGTCCAAACAGCAGAGTCCAACACTCACTGTCCTCAAACCCAGACTAAAGACCCTCCTCTTCTGAGAGTGCTCAGGCGAAGAGAAGAGTACTAAGGTCTCCATATTGACTTTTGTTCAGTAGAGTCTAAGATTAGAGGATCTAATTTGCAGTGGGGGTTGATTCATTTTGAGTGGACTCTGTACACAGTAGTGGACTATATATATATTATATATGAGCATATATTATATATTAATAAACAGGCAAACATCAACGCAACAACAACAGCTAATACTACTACTAATAATAATACCATAATGTCTCAATTACCATTAATTCTAATGTTCAAATATTAATGCGCCTGATTAATTGCCTCCATAGTCCCGATTTCACATGGCTTTTCTCTCTCTCTCTCTCGCTCTCTCGCGCGCTCTCTCTCACCTCTGTTGCCCAGCAGTAGCTCATCTATCACTCTATTATTCATGCCTAAGCTTCTCAGGGTAAACCAATCAAACCCAGGCTCAATGATGACGACCACCGGCAGTGCAGAGAGAGAGAGTGTGCGCGAGAGAGAGTGAGCGCGAGAGAGAATAACCGAGTAATTAATGCAGTTTCTCCTCACCTGGGATGAACGCAGATGTTATATCTCCTTGTCTGTCTAATGATCCATAGCATCACACTCTCTCTCTCACACACACACACACAGCCTCAATCGTATACACTCTGCCGCATTCGCTCATGTGCACACAGCTACTTCATAGAGGAGAGAGCAGAAATGAAGAAGGAGGGGTCGAGAGAGAGAGAGAGAGAGACTGAGAGCTCACATTACATGTCTGCAATAAGGGTGGTGCACTACAAGATTATGTGTGTGTGTGTGTGTATGAGTGTGTGTGGAAGGCCAAGGCAGCTCTCAGAGAGAACTGCTCATATGCTGGTAAGACAGGCAAATCCACCCCCCTACACTGCTGCCTAGAAGCTGCCTGAGAGTTGGGCGGAGTGTGTTTAGCGGAGTGTGTTTAGCGGAGGGTGTTTAGCGGAGTGTGTTTAGCGGAGGGTGTTTAGCGGAGTGTGTTTAGCGGAGTGTGTTTAGTGGAGGGTGTTTAGCGGAGGGTGTTTAGCGGAGGGTGTTTAGCGGAGGGTGTTTAGCGGAGGGTGTTTAGCGGAGGGTGTTTAACGGAGGGTGTTTAGCGGAGGGTGTTTAGCGGAGGGTGGCGAAGTCAACTGTGACGCATGAGGTGGGGTCTTGGTGCCAATGGGTAATATGACTATTCAAGCGTACAGCGTTCCCGATCGTCTGTGATTGGGTGGGTAGCAGGAATTCGGGGGCAGCAAGCTTTAGGACGCAAATACACTACATGTCCAAATGTTTGTGGACACCCCTTTCTAATGAATGAATGCATTCGGCTACTTTAAGCTGCGGCTTCTGTAGAGAAGTGCCAATACCAATAGAATAGGACTATCTGGAGCATGCTGCCTAATAATGCCAGGCGTGGGCTATAGAGGGGTATAAAGCCCCCCAGCATTGAGGAGCTGTGGAGCAGTGGAAGAACTGTGTTCTCTGGAATGATGGTGGTGGAGGAGCTCCATCCAGTACTTTTGAGATGTGTGTGGGGTGGTGATCAATTACTCAACATTCTGTGCTTGTTGCTGAATGCAATCAAATCCTCACAGCAATGCTCCTCCTGCAAAATCTAGTAGAAAGCCTTTATCTTCTCTGGACAGTAGCTATTTCTAATCCCCTTGGTTTTAGAAGAAGCAACGAATGAACAGGTGTCCCAATACTTTTGTCCGTACAGTGCATGTTTAGTGTCTGAAGGTTGGTTGGTTAGTGTTACACTGCAGCTACGAGGCTAATGTAGCTAATAAGTAATGGAAGCTTATGCACCAATTAGCATGGTGCTAACTGCACGTCTAAACCATCACACACTCGCCTCAAACCAACTCTGACAGGCTTGCTTGTGGTTTCGGGAAGGAAAAAATTGATTATGAATATTAATGTATTAATATTAATATTCATAACCCTCTTGTTATGTCCGTAAATCACATGTAATCTGGTTTCGTGTTAAATATGAGCTCATGTTCAGATACAGCTGACCATCTGCGGATGTTCGGTGTCTGGTGGTGTTTGTGGATGGGCTGTAGCTTAGGCTCCTCGATGATGTCATCAGAACTGTGATCGGATTCTGCAGGGCGTTCAGTGATCCCGGCAGACAGGCTAAACACATTAGGTCCCAGAGAGCATTATCTGGAGGAACACTGTATTCAATTAGGGTCCAGGAGACCAGAGGAGCTCGGCCATCGGTTCCTCTAGCAGACAGCAGTCTCACCACTGGCTCTGTGATTCGTTCAGCAGGAGAGATTCACAGCGAGTCACTGAATCCAATAAATCACTGATTCGTTTGTAATGAGAATCAAATTCTAAATGAATCACTGAAGCTCTCTGCCTTAACCACACCTCCACCCCAAACCTGCCTTCGCTCCAACCACACCTCCACCCCAAACCTGCCTTCGCTCCAACCACACCTTCACCACAAACATGCCTTTGCCCCAACCACGCCTTTACCCACCTCACCTTTGCCCCAACCACGCCTTTACCCACCTCACCTTTGCCCCAACCACGCCTTTACCCACCTCACCTTTGCCCCAACTACACCTTTATCCCAACCACACTCTCACCACAAACATGCCTTTGACCCAACCACACTTTTACCCACCCCACCTTTGCCCCAACCACACCTTCACCACAAACATGCCTTTACCCCAACCAAGCTTTTACCCACCCCACCTTTGCCCCAACCACACCTTCACCACAAACATGCCTTTACCCCAACCACGCTTTTACCCACCCCACCTTTGCCCCAACCACACCTTCACCACAAACATGCCTTTACCCCAACCACGCTTTTACCCACCCCACCTTTGCCCTATCACATCTCCAACCCAACCATACCTTTACACCTTGCCCTAACTGCAATTTCAGCCCAACCACACCTTCACTCCAACCACATCTTTGCCCCAACTACGTCTCAACCACACCTTCACCCTTTTTGCTCTGTTTGCTCTGTCTTTTTCTCTCGTAAAGACAGAAGATATCCGTGGCCTCCGCTGCAGCGATACTCACCGTGTGTGTGATGCCCCGCCTTCGTCTAAATGTCTAATCTAGAAAGTCAGTGAAGAGCTGAGGCTGAGAGTCAGACGCTCTCCGCTTCGTGTAGCGTGAGCCTAAACTGGGACGGAGGAGCTGGAAACTCCAGGACTTGTCTCTGCAAGAAGCTACGGAGAAGCGAACCACACTGAACCACAGTGTTGTTCTTTTCGTGCTGCTCCTAAAGTTAAAACACAGACGTTCCCCGGCACACAACAACACAAACAGTCTGGCGGTGATTTAGGAACTCGCTGTTGAGGTCGGAGACATTCTCAGACGATAAGGCAGACACCTCCATCCTCACAGTAAACACAGCAATTACAGCCAATTATCCTCCGCTGGGCTACATCAGAAACAAGATGGAATCTCTGTGACACCAGTGACCTCTGTGGGAAAAGCCTTCTGCACACAGCCATCTTCAGCAGTTTCACTCGTTCCACACCCCTAAGATAGAAGACTGAAGCTTGAGGAGCTTCTGAACGGAGGAATCGGGTGGATCTGTAGGAGTGGTGGGGATCCTGCTGAGTCGTACCTGCTGATTTGGGGGTGAACTTGTCCCTGTTGGCAGCACACACAGCCAGCAGCCTGTAACCCAGCTCCATATCAAACCCTCGCTGAGTAGAAACACGACTCACCACCTGAGAGAGAGAGAGAGAGAGAGAGAGAGAGAGAGAGAGAGAAGAGAGAGAGAGAGAGAGAGAGAGAGAGAGAGAGAGAGAAGGAGAGAGAGAGAGAGAGAGAGAGAAAGAGAGAGAGAGAGAGAGAGAGAGAGAGAGAGAGAGGTGGAGAGAGAGAGAGAGGTGGAGAGAGAGAGAGAGAGAGAGAGAGTGGAGAGAGAGAGAGAGAGAGAGAGAGAGAGAGAGAGAGACAGAGAGAGAGGGGCTTTATTTAACAATACTATACTTAACCACAAATTAGGTGTTTCTAATAAAGTGGCCAGTGAGTGAAAGCACAAGGTAGGTGTTTCTAATAAAGTGGCCAGTGAGTGGAAGCACAAGGTAGGTGTTTCTAATAAAGTGGCCAGTGAGTGAAAGTACAAGTTAGGGTGTTTCTAATAAAGTGGCCAGTGAGTGGAAACAAGCACAAGCTGGGGGTTTCTAATAAAGTGGCCAATGAGTGGAAGCACAAGTTAGGGTGTTTCTAATAAAGTGTCCAGTGAGTGGAAACACAAATTAGGTGTTTCTAATAAAGTGTCCAGTAGGGGCAAATGGGGGTTTCTTTTATGCATGCTTAAAACATTAAACTCAACAATGAATATAGCATGCATGCATACACACACACACACACACTCCCTCTGTCTAAATACGGCTGCTGTGTCTCCAAGTTTACACTCTGTCAAAGCCGAGTGTATTATTATCTCTCCTAAACGCAGTCTCCAACACACACACCCTCTCCCTTTCACACACACACACTTAAATCCACATTAGGAAAGTGATATATGAGGCTGTGCAGTCTAATTAACATCCGAAAACATGGAAGGAGGGGTGTGTTAGACTGTAATTGGAGGCTGTACGCACACTCTCTAATTTGAGCTATAATTACTGTAGCTTTAAGGAACTGATCGGATTTAGAGAGTGTGGGGGGGTGGGTGGAATAGGACTCTATATATACTGTATATAAACACAGACACTATTACTGTAGCTACAGTAACAACTTAGCAATGTGGACGGTGTAGTTTTACCTATTATAAATAAATATTGGATAGTTAATACTCAAAGTCATTTGGAAATAACACATTAAAATTACACACAAGATTTAAGCTCCTCCAGGGTCACTATCAACCAACTGACTGTTACATCCCCATAGCTGCCGTCCCAGAACGAAGACCCTGCTTCAAAATAAAAATAAAAAGTCATCTGGAGGACAGTTTTATGGCCTGACGAGGCAACCCCAGGAACACTGTACCAACTGTTAAGCATGGTGGTGGTAGTATTTAACTGTCCCACCACAACTGTGTCATACAATTATACAGAAAGTAGTAACTCCTACCGTTAGGCATCCCATAAGGCTTTGCTCGAAGGGTCTCTGAAATGCCCGCTGATCTCCACACCAGTCCAGAAGCTCCGTCGCCGCCGTGTGGAAATTGGCCGGGTTCTGCAAGTGCTGGAAAAGAAGACCAACGAGAAATAAACAAACGAGCACAACGTAACACAGCGTCACACACGTGCTTCCGGCTGCTTGGACAGATTCCTCTATTCAGTTTGAGCTATATATTTTTGTTTATATATATATTTGGGTAACGGTGTAACAGTACGCAAAAGTGGTGGTTCGGTTCGCACCGTGGTCTGGTAGAGCCGACCAGGTTTCTTCAGATTCATGTGAAAGCACAGTTGCGCAAGTTACTGTCTCGGGGGGTGTATAGTGCCGTAGAGCGCCCCCCTGAGGTAGCTAATACAGCCTGCAGTGTGTGAATTGTGCAGTAAATTGTAAACGTTAGCATGTAGCACGTTTTCACCCACACGCAAAAACACCTACATGAAAAAATAAGGAGGGGAGGGCAAACAAGACTACAGCTACATGTAACTCCATCGGCTTACAGCTTAGGGAGGGATTCTTAGTGCAAAGTATGTCAAGTACGGACTAGCGCCTTCCCCAAGTCCACACAAATCACCTGCTGATGCATCTTCGATAACACAGGTGGAGCAAGAATGCCTCTGGACTATATTTGGACTGTATTTGGCTAGATGCAAAGGTGTGTCCCAATTTAGGGGCTGCATTTTTCGAAGGGCGTGGCCGATGAAGGTGTAGCCAGAGGCCAGACCGAAATGATACGGTCTAATCTATGGCAGAGTTTGTGTCACAGTTAGGGGGTTTCTAATAAAGTGGCCAGTAGTGGAAGCACAAGTTAGAGGGTTTCTAATAAAGTGGCCAGTAAGTGAAGGCACAAGGTAGGTGTTTCTAATAAAGTGGCCAGTGAGGGAAAGCACAAGGTAGGTGTTTCTAATAAAGTGGCCAGTGAGTGAAAGCACAAGGTAGGTGTTTCTAATAAAGTGGCCAGTAGTGGAAGCACAAGGTAGGGGTTTCTAATAAAGTGGCCAGAAGTGGAAGCACAGGGTAGGGGATTTCTAATAAAGTGGCCAGTGAGTGGAAGCACAAGGTAGGTGTTTCTAATAAAGTGGCCAGTGAGTGAAAGCACAAGGTAGGTGTTTCTAATAAAGTGGCCAGTAGTGGAAGCACAAGGTAGGGGTTTCTAATAAAGTGGCCAGAAGTGGAAGCACAGGGTAGGGGTTTCTAATAAAGTGGCCAGTAAGTGAAGGCACAAGGTAGGGGTTTCTAATAAAGTGGCCAGTGAGTGGAAGCACAAGGTAGGTGTTTCTAATAAAGTGGCCAGAAGTGGAAGCACAGGGTAGGTGTTTCTAATAAAGTGGCCAGTAGTGGAAGCACAAGGTAGGGGTTTCTAATAAAGTGGCCAGAAGTGGAAGCACAGGGTAGGGGTTTCTAATAAAGTGGCCAGTGATGTCCGTGATTGTGATGTTTTATATATATATTTAACAAATAATAATAAAAAATAACAATAACACATTTCAGAAAAAGTGTTTTTTTTATATCCTCCACCAGCAGGCAATGAATCTACAGCATAGTCACACGACTGTCACGCAATGGGCCTTTAAATACAGCCTCCGTAGGCTGCAGCTCCTGAATTGGGACACACCCGTACACTTTTGAATGGAACAGGCTGGGGTGGGTCCACAAGAACCACAAGAACAGACTAGAACGCAGACCGACAATCGACCAAGGGTTCCCGTATCATGATGGTTCTGTTACACCCCTAACATATATATATAAATGGTCTTAACTCTGAATGGAAGATACGAGTTTATCCCGTGTAATTTAGAGCATTTCTATTGGTCCATTCATCCAGAATTATTCACACAGTGTTCAGAAGCAGCTACAGGGTTCAAACCATGAGACACTAAAAACTGACAAACATGGAGATACATGTTTTTCATTGGATGGCAACAAAAACCCATATCTCCAACTTTATAGGAGAAAGACCTGCTGAATTTTTAATGGAAGTCAATGTAAAAAGATTTTATTCCAGGTCATTTTGGATAATGGATAATGGAGATACCAGGTTTTTGCAGGACATAGATAGTGTATATGTATAAAAGGTCTGATGTAACAAAAGTCAAGCACTAATACAGTGTAACACAGGCTCTACAACTGCACACACACACACACACACACACACACAAGAGAGGAAGTCACTGAGGCTGGCGCCACCATCCAGCATGCAGCAATAAATCTAGCAAACGAGTTAAAGTGTGTGTGTGTGTGTGTGTGTGTGTGTGTGTGTGTGTGTGTGTGTGTAAGCAAGCAGAGACGTTGTGCACTA
>NC_132899.1:2477963-2487963 GCF_030463535.1 Salminus brasiliensis
GTTTAGTTTTAGCACACAACAGCTTCTCTTTGACATACCCACACACACACACACACACACACCGGTTCTCAGCAGGGTGACCACAGCTGTGCTGGACGTGTGATGCAGCCTGATATGACAGACACACACACACACAGACGAACACAGTGTGCGCTGTGTGAACAGACTGGAAACAACAGCTGGGGGGACATAATGAAACTGGGGAATATGGAGTAGTTTAACACTGCTGGCTGTTTAAGGTCTAGAATTACCGAGTGATAAACCATCGCTTTAGAGTTGGCAGTGGGAATAATCTGACCCCCATGAAGCAGAAGCTAGTCATGTGAAGTTAATTCTTTAGTTTAGCACTAAAGCTAATGGACACTAGCAAGAGTGTGAGCCCTAAAGATAGACACTACCAAGAGTATGAACCCTAAAGATAGACACTAGCAAGAGTATGAGCCCTAAAGACAGTCACTACCAAGAGTATGAGCCCTAAAGACAGTCACTACCAAGAGTATGAGCCCTAAAGACAGTCACTACCAAGAGTATAAGCCCTAAAGACAGTCACTACCAAGAGTATGAGCCCTAAAGACAGTCACTACCAAGAGTATAAGCCCTAAAGACAGTCACTACCAAGAGTATAAACCCTAAAGATAGACACTAGCAAGAGTGTGAGCCCTAAAGATAGACACTAGCAAGAGTGTGAGCCTTAAAGATAGACACTACCAAGAGTATGAACCCTAAAGATAGACACTACCAAGAGTATGAGCCCTAAAGACAGTCACTACCAAGAGTATAAGCCCTAAAGACAGTCACTACCAAGAGTATAAACCCTAAAGATAGACACTAGCAAGAGTGTGAGCCCTAAAGATAGACATTACCAAGAGTATGAGCCCTAAAGATAGACACTACCAAGAGTATAAACCCTAAAGATAGACACTATCAAGAGTATGAACCCTAAAGATAGACACTAGCAAGAGTGTGAGCCCTAAAGATAGACACTAGCAAGAGTGTGAGCCCTAAAGATAGACACTACCAAGAGTATGAACCCTAAAGATAGACACTAGCAAGAGTGTGAGCCCTAAAGATAGACACTACCAAGAGTATGAACCCTAAAGATAGACACTAGCAAGAGTATGAACCCTAAAGATAGACACTAGCAAGAGTGTGAGCCCTAAAGATAGACACTAGCAAGAGTATGAGCCCTAAAGACAGTCACTACCAAGAGTATAAACCCTAAAGATAGACACTAGCAAGAGTATGAGCCCTAAAGATAGACAAAGACAGACAGACTTGGCCAATCGACTAGATCTGATATTAGAGGATGAAACTCAGTAACTTTTAATTACATTTTAAATAATAAAAAAAATCTTAATTTCAGTAAATTTGTCTGAACTATCGCTTTAATCGCCTCCCTTTCAGTCGTTCTGTTCCTCTCCACATATTTTCCATCATCACATTTTACCCTTCTCTCCACCTCCTGAACTGAGCACACACACACACACACACACACACACCACAGAGAAAAGAATGAGCCTGTTCCCTCAGTGACCTCTCAGCACAGACACTCTGACTCATTTTCCTGCTCTAATAACTGCGCATGTGTGTGTGTGTGTGTGTTTGTGTGTGTTTGTGTGTGTGTGTGTGTGTGTGTGTGTGTGTGTGTGTGTGTGTGTGTGATTTTTCCCTGTAGGGCTGAAAAAAAAAACCCAGATGAGCCACACGAGAGTCTCGTTCCACCGAACACACTCTCTGAAAGTGTGTATATTGGATGCGGGGTCAGACTGCTGGCTGTGCGCCTGTGTGAGTGTGTGTGTGTGTGTGTGTGTGTGTGTGTGTGTGTGTGTGTGTGTGTGTGTGTGTTTTGGTATGAAAGTTTTTTTTTCCGGCTTGAAAGTAATGAAACCAGGTCAGAGCACTACAGCCTGTTTGCGTCACATGATTAAGGAAATATTCCTCAGTCATAATCCCTCTCTTTCCCTCCATCGCTCTCTCCAGATGAAAGTATAAATGGCACTAAATGAAGGCTGAACGCTGGGAACTGAGCAGCCACCTATCACTGTTACACACACACTGAGATTCCCCTTTTTGCATTTTTACATTATATTTATATTAATGTCAACATTATTTACACTTCATTAGGATTATTTACTAACTGAAGTTCAGTTCATTTATATCATTTCCACATTTAACAAACACGAAAAGCCCTAAAACCTGGCATGTGTGACCAAGAGTAAAAGTCTAAAAGACATGAATAAAAGTCATAAAACAGACACTACCAAGAGTATTAACCCTACAGATAGACACTACCAAAAGTTTGAGCCCTAAAGATAGACTCTACCTAGAGTATGAGCCCTAAAGATAGACACTACCAAAAGTATGAGCCCTAAAGATAGACACTACCAAAAGTTTGAGCCCTAAAGATAGACTCTACCTAGAGTATGAGCCCTAAAGATAGACACTACCAAAAGTATGAGCCCTAAAGATAGACACCACCAAGAGTATAAGCCCTAAAGATAGACGCTACCAAGAGTATGAGCCCTAAAGATAGACACTACCAAGAGTATGAGCCCTAAAGATAGACACTACCAAGAGTATGAACCTTAAAGACAGTCACTACAGAGACTGTGAGCCCTAAAGATAGACACTACCAAGAGTATGAGCCCTACAGATAGACACTACCTAGAGTATGAGCCCTAAAGATAGACACTAGCAAGAGTATGAGCCCTAAAGATAGACACTACCAAGAGTATGAGCCCTAAAGATAGACACTACCAAGAGTATGAGCCCTAAAGATAGACACTACCAAGAGTATGAGCCCTAAAGATAGACACTACCAAGAGTATGAGCCCTAAAGATAGACACTACCAAGAGTATAAGCCCTAAAGACAGACACTACCAAGAGTATGAGCCCTAATGATAGACACTAGCAAGAGTATGAGCCCTAACGATAGACACTACCAAGAGTATGAGCCCTAAAGATAGACACTAGCAAGAGTATGAGCCCTAAAGATAGACACTAGCAAGAGTATGAGCCCTAACGATAGACACTACCAAGAGTATGAGCCCTAACGATAGACACTACCAAGAGTATGAGCCCTAATGATAGACACTAGCAAGAGTATGAGCCCTAACGATAGACACTACCAAGAGTATGAGCCCTAAAGATAGACACTACCAAGAGTATGAGCCCTAATGATAGACACTAGCAAGAGTATGAGCCCTAAAGATAGACACTACCAAGAGTATGAGCCTTAATGATAGACACTAGCAAGAGTATGAGCCCTAAAGATAGACACTAGCAAGAGTATGAGCCCTAAAGATAGACACTACCAAGAGTATGAGCCCTAAAGATAGACACTACCAAGAGTATGAACCCTAAAGACAGTCACTACCAAGAGTATGAGCCCTAAAGATAGACACTAGCAAGAATATGAGCCCTAAGGTATGTACTACTACAGGCTGGACCTCATTTATTGACAGAATGATACAGACAGGTTTGTGAGCACACCTGCACCCAGAGGAACTCCTGGTACATCTTGTACTTGGACTGAAGATCCAGATTCTCCAGCAGATATCAGAGTGTTTGTTCAGCTCAGGTTACCATCACAAGAATTTCAAAGAGAGCAGGCTCTCTCTCTCTCTCTTTAATCTTGATATCAGAGGCGAAGAGTAAACAGCAGGATTTACACACACTCAAACTGCCGCATTCAACTCAAACACTGTCAGCAACCACAGCAAACACTAACCAAGCTGCGATGTAGAGATACACTACAAGGACAAAAGTATTGGGACATCTGCTCATTCACTGTTGCAAGGCTAGTAAAAAGAGCTGATCCTGCTTCTGTTGCAGTAACTGTCTCTACTGTCCAGAGAAGAAGACTTTCTACTAGATTTTGGAGGAGGAGCATTGCTGTGAGGATTTGATTGCAATGTTGGATGATCATCTCCCTACTTAATCACCAACTCCCCAAATCATCCCGTTCAAAAGTACTGGATGGAGCACCAACATCCATTATTCCATTCCACATTTCAATGCTGGGGGGCTTTATACCCCTCTAGCCCACACCTGGCATTATTAGGCAGCATGGAGCCAATAGGGTCATGATGTTGATCTGCTCCAGAGAGTCCTATTCTATTGGCAGTACTTCTCTACAGGGCGTGCACATGGTTGCTAATTAAAGTAGCTGAAAGCATTCATTAGAAGGGGTGTCCGTAAATATTTGGACATATTTGAAAAAGATCATAATGACATTTTGCAAGGATGGCCTGATCTGGCCACACACACACTGCTCATGCTGGGGTCCTCAAAACGAGACAAATACCAAAAATCACACACACAGAGTGAAAATCATTAACCTTCTCTGACACAGACTGACAAATTCTCAAATCACCACGGCAACAAGCCACCTTGTCAACAGCCACTTAGTTCTTACACACACACACACACACACACACACACACACACACACACACATATAAGCACACACACACACACACTCTCTCTCTCTCTCTCTCTCGCTCTTAAAATAATGACCTCAGCTGAAAGTCTTCACACAGTCTTGTCCAACACAGTAAAGTTTACATACAGTAGTGAATAACGTGCACACACACACACACACACACACACACACACACACACACACACACACACACTCATTTATTTCAGCCCACTGCATAAAGAGCCTCTGTGCTTGGCCTGACCAGATGAGGTCTAGTTTATAGACTGTAGAACTCCTTAAAGAACACACACACACACACACACACACACACACACACATACACACACACACATACACACACACACACACAGATGAAGTTTTCCTCTGAAGCCCTGATCCACATCAACCTCAGGAAATTAGCCCTTTCCTGTAGAGAGAGAGAGAGAGAGAGAGAGAGAGAGAGAGAGAGAGTCGGGGTGGGTGGGTTCACCTCGCTCATCTCACTGATTCACCGTTTTCTGTTTTAATAAATATAGTGTTATTACATTGCTTTATTAAAGCTAGTGAAGTATAGATTAATATATAACGCTCTAGATAAGGTACAGTTATATATTATATACTGTATTTATTATCTTTATATATACTATTTATATATATGTTATTGCTGTTATTGTCATATCTGTTGTTGTTGCCTGTTGCTGTGAGCAATATTGTTCTCTATCACACCAATAACTGTTAAATGGAGAGAAGAGAGAGACAATGAGAGAGAGACAGAGACACAGAGAGACAGAGAGAGAGAGACAGACAGAGAGAGAGAGACAGACTTACAGAGAGACACAGAGAGAGAGACAGACTTACAGAGAGACAGAGAGAGAGAGACAGACAGAGACAGAGAGACAGACTTACAGAGAGACAGAGAGAGAGACAAACAGAGACAGAGAGACAGACTTACAGAGAGACACAGAGAGAGAGACAGACTTACAGAGAGACACAGAGAGAGAGACAGACTTACAGAGAGACAGAGAGAGAGAGACAGACAGAGACAGAGAGACAGACTTACAGAGAGAGAGACAGACAGAGACAGAGACAGACTTACAGAGAGACAGAGACAGAGAGACAGAAAGAGACAGAAAGAGACAGAGAGAGAAAGAGAGACACAGAGAGAGAGACAGAAATAGACACAAAGAGAGACAGAGAGAGAGACACACACACAGAGAGACAGAGAGACAGACTTACAGAGAGACAGAGACAGAGAGACAGAAAGAGACAGAAAGAGACAGAGAGAGAGACAGAAATAGACACACAGAGAGACAGAGAGAGAGACACACACACACAGAGAGACAGAGAGAAGGACACAGAGAGAGCCAGACAGAGAGACAGACTTACAGAGAGACACACAGAGACACAGAGAGAGAGAGCTGAGCTGAGAGAGGAAGAAAAAGATGAGAGAGTAACACGGTGAAACACAGCTACACCATCACATCTACTCCACCTACACCATACTCAACACCACCCACTCCCATTAAACTACTGTATTTAAGAGCAGAACTACTCCTTTACTCCATCCTATTATTATATATTGTTGTTGTTGTTATTATTATTATTATTAATAATAATATTAATATTCTGAAGTATTATTAGAATGATTTTAATTTAATTGAAAGACATGAGCTGAGAGACAAAGAGAGAGAAAGAGAGGGGGCGAGAGACAGAGAGGCAAAACAGAAAAGGAAAAGAGAGAGAGAGAGGGAGGGGGAACTCTGTAGTTGTCTTGTGTTAATTCAGAATCAGAATCAGAATCTCTTTATTTCACCAAGTATGTTGCACATACAAGGAATTTGTCTTGGTGAGAGCAACACGTATGACAAGTAACAAAAAAACACAGAACACGGTCTGTTTGTGTGTCTGTGAGTGTGTGTGTGTGAGTGTGTGTGTGTGTATGTGTGTGTGTGTGTGGATTCTGCTGCAGCTGGGCAGGAATATGTAAATGCTCATCTTTGCATGTCAGTACAGCATTTGCCTCAGATCTGCATTCGCTTTCAATCCACTTTAAATGAAAGGTCAGTTTGTTTGTTTCCACCCAATTTCCATCCATCACACACACCTACAGGACTGCACTTCACCCCCACCACCCCCAACTGAACAAGACTGCAAACACACCCACATAGCAGACTACTCCATACTTGAGGTAGCTTTGGTGAGTGACGTCTCAGAGCCCAAAGATTAATGCTCAATAATATGGAAACATCAGTAGGAGCCCTTAAAGACTACCTGTCCCAACAGTAACAGCCCTAAAGACTACCTGTACCAAGAACAGGAGCCCTAAAGACTACCTGTACCAAGAGTCAGAGCCCTAAAGACTACCTGTACCAAGAGTCAGAGCCCTAAAGACTACCTGTACCAAGAGTCAGAGCCCTAAAGACTACCTGTACCAAGAACAGGAGCCCTAAAGACTACCTGTACCAAGAGTCAGAGCCCTAAAGACTACCTGTACCAAGAGCAGGATCCCTAAAGACTACCTGTACCAAGAGCAGGATCCCTAAAGACTACCTGTACCAAGAGTCAGAGCCCTAAAGACTACCTGTACCAAGAGTATGAGCCCTAAAGACTACCTGTACCAAGAGCAGGATCCCTAAAGACTACCTGTACCAAGAGTAGGAGCCCTAAAGACTACCTGTACCAAGAGCAGGATCCCTAAAGACTACCTGTACCAAGAGCAGGATCCCTAAAGACTACCTGTACCAAGAGTAGGAGCCCTAAAGACTACCTGCACCAAGAGTAGGAGCCCTAAAGACTACCTGTACCAAGAGTCAGAGCCCTAAAGACTACCTGTACCAAGAGTCAGAGCCCTAAAGACTACCTGTACCAAGAGTAGGAGCCCTAAAGACTACCTGTAACAAAAGTATGAGCCCTAAAGACTACCTGTACCAAGAGTAGGAGCCCTAAAGACTGATATTACAGAGATTAGAGCCCCTAAAGGCTGAGACTACAGTGCAACACTCAGTGTGACGACACTGGAACCACTGGAACCAACACTACAACACTACCTGTACCAAGAGCAGGATCCCTAAAGACTACCTGTACCAAGAGTAAGAGCCCTAAAGACTACCTGTACCAAGAGTAGGAGCCCTGAAGACTACCTGTACCAAGAGCAGGAGCCCTAAAGACTACCTGTACCAAGAGTATGAGCCCTAAAGACTACCTGTACCAAGAGTAAGAGCCCTAAAGACTACCTGTACCAAGAGTCAGAGCCCTAAAGACCACCTGTACCAAGAGTAAGAGCCCTAAAGACTACCTGTACCAAGAGTATGAGCCCTAAAGACTACCTGTACCAAGAGTAAGAGCCCTAAAGACTACCTGTACCAAGAGTATGAGCCCTAAAGACTACCTGTACCAAGAGTAAGAGCCCTAAAGACTACCTGTACCAAGAGTCAGAGCCCTAAAGACTACCTGTACCAAGAGTCAGAGCCCTAAAGACTACCTGTACCAAGAGTATGAGCCCTAAAGACTACCTGTACCAAGAGTATGAGCCCTAAAGACTACCTGTACCAAGAGTATGAGCCCTAAAGACTACCTGTACCAAGAGTAAGAGCCCTAAAGACTACCTGTACCAAGAGTATGAGCCCTAAAGACTACCTGTACCAAGAGTAAGAGCCCTAAAGACTACCTGTACCAAGAGTAAGAGCCCTAAAGACTACCTGTACCAAGAGCAGGATCCCTAAAGACTACCTGTACCAAGAGTAAGAGCCCTAAAGACTACCTGTACCAAGAGCAGGATCCCTAAAGACTACCTGTACCAAGAGCAGGATCCCTAAAGACTACCTGTACCAAGAGTCAGAGCCCTAAAGACTACCTGTACCAAGAGCAGGATCCCTAAAGACTACCTGTACCAAGAGTAGGAGCCCTAAAGACTACCTGTACCAAGAGCAGGAGCCCTAAAGACTACCTGTACCAAGAGTCAGAGCCCTAAAGACTACCTGTACCAAGAGTAGGAGCCCTAAAGACTACCTGTAACAAAAGTATGAGCCCTAAAGACTACCTGTACCAAGAGTAGGAGCCCTAAAGACTGATATTACAGAGATTAGGGGCCCTAAAGGCTGAGACTACAGTGCAACACTCAGTGTGACGACACTGGAACCACTGGAACCAACACTACAACACTACCTGTACCAAGAGCAGGATCCCTAAAGACTACCTGTACCAAGAGTAGGAGCCCTAAAGACTACCTGTACCAAGAGTAAGAGCCCTAAAGACTACCTGTACCAAGAGTAAGAGCCCTAAAGACTACCTGTACCAAGAGTAAGAGCCCTAAAGACTACCTGTACCAAGAGTCAGAGCCCTAAAGACTACCTGTACCAAGAGTATGAGCCCTAAAGACTACCTGTACCAAGAGTATGAGCCCTAAAGACTACCTGTACCAAGAGTATGAGCCCTAAAGACTACCTGTACCAAGAACAGGAGCCCTAAAGACTACCTGTACCAAGAGTATGAGCCCTAAAGACTACCTGTACCAAGAGCAGGAGCCCTAAAGACTACCTGTACCAAGAGTAAGAGCCCTAAAGACTACCTGCACCAAGAGTAGGATCCCTAAAGACTACCTGTACCAAGAGTCAGAGCCCTAAAGACTACCTGTACCAAGAGCAGGATCCCTAAAGACTACCTGTACCAAGAGTAGGAGCCCTAAAGACTACCTGTACCAAGAGCAGGAGCCCTAAAGACTACCTGTACCAAGAGTCAGAGCCCTAAAGACTACCTGTACCAAGAGTAGGAGCCCTAAAGACTACCTGTAACAAAAGTATGAGCCCTAAAGACTACCTGTACCAAGAGTAAGAGCCCTAAAGACTGATATTACAGAGATTAGGGGCCCTAAAGGCTGAGACTACAGTGCAACACTCAGTGTGACGACACTGGAACCACTGGAACCAACACTACAACACTACCTGTACCAAGAGCAGGATCCCTAAAGACTACCTGTACCAAGAGTAGGAGCCCTAAAGACTACCTGTACCAAGAGTAAGAGCCCTAAAGACTACCTGTACCAAGAGTAAGAGCCCTAAAGACTACCTGTACCAAGAGTAAGAGCCCTAAAGACTACCTGTACCAAGAGTATGAGCCCTAAAGACTACCTGTACCAAGAGTATGAGCCCTAAAGACTACCTGTACCAAGAGTATGAGCCCTAAAGACTACCTGTACCAAGAGTCAGAGCCCTAAAGACTACCTGTACCAAGAGTATGAGCCCTAAAGACTACCTGTACCAAGAACAGGAGCCCTAAAGACTACCTGTACCAAGAGTATGAGCCCTAAAGACTACCTGTACCAAGAGTAAGAGCCCTAAAGACTACCTGTACCAAGAGTCAGAGCCCTAAAGACTACCTGTACCAAGAACAGGAGCCCTAAAGACTACCTGTACCAAGAGTATGAGCCCTAAAGACTACCTGTACCAAGAGTAAGAGCCCTAAAGACTACCTGTACCAAGAGTATGAGCCCTAAAGACTACCTGTACCAAGAGTAAGAGCCCTAAAGACTACCTGTACCAAGAGTAAGAGCCCTAAAGACTACCTGTACCAAGAGCAGG
>NC_132899.1:2490463-2614624 GCF_030463535.1 Salminus brasiliensis
CTCCAACATCCTGACCTCAGTAACTAAGTTGTTGCTGAATGCAATCAAATCCTCACAGCAATGCTCCTTCTCCAAAATCTAGTAGAAAGTCTTCTTCTCTGGACAGTAGAGACAGTTACTCCAACAGAAGCAGGATCAGCTCCTTTTTTAATAGCCTTGATTTCAGAAGAAACAATGAATGAGCAGGCGTCCCAATACTTTTGTCCATGTAGCGTATCCACTATCTAGAGCTGTCCCATCACACAATGCTTCCAGAGCTGGGAGGGTGAAGGCTAAAAACCACTGGAGCTCAACCTCAACACCCTGGGAGAAGAACGCTAACAAACGCCTGTACTGGCTAACATCACCCACAGTGAGAGACGGGGGGAGAGGGAGGACCATCCTGCCCACTCAGAGAGAGCCCCCACTTACGGATGGCTGGGGCATCACCAGCTCTAAAGGCAATGCTTAGACACTTAGCGTTTCCTCTCTTATTACACAGTTAGTCAGAGTGGCGGTGTGCTGGGTTTGGTGTGGAACACTCGGTTCTAGATAACCTCCCCCAGTCAGAGCTGTGGTTCTACAGTGGAGGTGAAGGGAAGCAGACGTCTGAAGCTCTAATAAAAGCTCCTCACAGAAAGTTCTTCACCTAATGGTGATGAAGACGCTGCCTGATGCCTGAGACACTGTTCTACCAGAGTTCTGAGAAGAGTTCGGCTCTAGAACCTGCTTTTAGAACCAGATCATTAAAATGGTGGAGGGATACATGCTGCAGGGTGTAGTGCGGCTACAGAAAGTAGTCCCTAAAGAGAACTGGATTAGTTCAGATTCTCTATTCTTCACTATTTTACCTTCATCATCATCTTCATCATCACTCAGAAGACTCGTGTAGCTGCACCGGTGGGTTTGGACAGGAAATAAATGATGGGCTGTATCTGTGTTGTAGTCATGGCGACCGAGGCCTGCTTCCATTCACCACCACTGTAAAGCCTCTCACTCTTTCTGGGTTTCTTGGTTAATTAAGTCGCAGCCGCTCGTGGCAGCGATTATCCGTCCTTGTGATGCAAACAAATCCAATCTGCGTCCAGCAGCTGACTTTTAATAAAATGTCACCGGGAGACGGATCAGCCTTTGAACTGAGGGCTGCTGTAATTGAGTATGAGAATTGGGAGTCAGTGATTGGGCGGTCTGGGTGTGAAATGTATTCGCACTCGCGCTGAGCATGCTAATGAGCCTAAGTGGAGGTGGGGGTGGGTGGTGGGGGGTGGTGGTGGTGCTTGGGCTGCTGCGTGTCTCTCTGAGATTCAAATCAGCGTTTTGCAGCTGTGTGGAGACACACAGTTTATAATCAGTTTTTCATTTCAGCCGCACCCTGCTCCGGATAAAGAGCCCATCCGGACAGACGCCGCTCTGCGAAATATCAGGAGCTGTGAACGGACAGCACCATTAGCTAGATTAGCCTCACAGCTCCAGTGTTGAAATTCAGACACCAAGACTAGGGTGTAGAACCAGGGCAACTGCTGATGGGGTACAGAACCATGGCACTAGCTGATAGGGTATAGAATCAGGGCAATAGCTGAGGGGGTATATAACCAGGGTAATAGCTGATAGGGTCTAGAACCAGGACAACATTGATAGGGTCTAGAACCAGGTCACTAGCTGACAGAGTACAGAACCAGGTCAACGTTGATAGGGTCTACAACCAGGACAACATTGATAGGGTCTAGAACCAGGGCAATAGCTGATAGGGTCTAGAACCAGGACAACATTGATAGGGTCTAGAACCAGGGCAAAAGCTGACAGAGAAGAGAACCAGGACAGTGTTGATGGGGTATAGAACCAGGACAACATTCATAGGATCTAGAACCAGGTCACTAGCTGACACAGTAGAGAACCTGGACAACGTTTATAGGGCCTAGAACCAGGGCAATAGCTGACAGAGTAGAGAGTCAGGACAACGTTGATGGGTTATAGAACCAGGGCAATTGCTGATGGGGTATAGAACCAGGACAACATTCATAGGATCTAGAACCAGGTCACTAGCTGACAGTGAATACCTGGACAACGTTTATAGGGTCTAGAACCAGGTCACTAGCTGATAGAGTAGAGAACCAGGACAACGTTGATAGGGTCTAGAACCAGGGCAATAGCTGACAGAGTATAGAACTAGGACAATGTTGATGGGTTATAGAACCAGGGCATTAGCTGATAGTTTCTAGAACCAGGGCATTAGCTGACAGAGTAGAGAACCAGGACAACATTGATAGGGTCTAGAACCAGGACAACATTGATAGGGTCTAGAACCAGGGCAATAGCTGATAGGGTCTAGAACCAAGGCAATAGCTGACAGAGTAGAGAACCAGGACAACATTGATATGGTCTAGAACCAGGGCAATAGCTGATAGGATCTAGAACCAGGTCACTAGCTGACAGAGAAGAGAACCAGGACAACGTTTGTAGGGTCTAGAACCAGGGCAATAGCTGATAGAGTAGAGAACCAGGACAACCTTGATGGGTTATAGAACCAGGGCAATTGCTGATGGGGTATAGAATCAGGACAACGTTTATAGGGTCTAGAACCAGGTCACTAGCTGATAGAGTAGAGAACCAGGACAACGTTGATAGGGTCTAGAACCAGGGCAATAGCTGACAGAGTATAGAACTAGGACAATGTTGATGGGTTATAGAACCAGGGCATTAGCTGATAGTTTCTAGAACCAGGGCATTAGCTGACAGAGTAGAGAACCAGGACAACATTGATAGGGTCTAGAACCAGGACAACATTGATAGGGTCTAGAACCAGGGCAATAGCTGATAGGGTCTAGAACCAAGGCAATAGCTGACAGAGTAGAGAACCAGGACAACATTGATATGGTCTAGAACCAGGGCAATAGCTGATAGGATCTAGAACCAGGTCACTAGCTGACAGAGAAGAGAACCAGGACAACGTTTGTAGGGTCTAGAACCAGGGCAATAGCTGATAGAGTAGAGAACCAGGACAACCTTGATGGGTTATAGAACCAGGGCAATTGCTGATGGGGTATAGAATCAGGACAACGTTGATAGGGTCTAGAACCAGGGCAATAGCTGATAGAGTAGAGAACCAGGACAATGTTTATAGGGTCTAGAACCAGGGCAATAGCTGACAGAGTAGAGAACCAGGACAATGTTTATAGGGTCTAGAACCAGGGCAATAGCTGAAAGGATGCAGAATCATAATAGGGTCTAGAACCAGGACAAGATTTGACAGGGTACAGAACCAGGGCAATGGCTGATGGGGTACAGAATCAACAGCAGGCTGGCTCTCTCGGTATGGCGTAACTTCACTCTGTAAGAAACCCCACTTGGTCGTCATAACGACACACTTGTAGCAGGAAGTGAGTGTTCCAGGTTTACTGACCGCAGACTTAATGACTAATGAACCCTCTAACTCAGGGTGAACACACACACACACACACACACACACGCACACGCACGCACGCACACACACGCACACACACGCACACGCACACGCACACACACACACACACGCACACACACACACACACATACACACACTGGTTACACACTTCAGTCCAAGTTCTAGATACAGTCTCAGGAACCGGGTCTAATAGTGATGGCACTGTGTGTGATGATTTAGGCAGCATGCAGTTAGCGCTATGCTAGTGCTGGTGTACACAGGCTTCCATTACTTATTAGCTACATTAGCCTGGTAGCTAAACTTCAGACACCACATATGTCCTCTTTAGAACCTCTATAGAATATGTCCTCTATAGAACCTCTATAGAATATGTCCTCTATAGAACCTCTATAGAATATGTCCTTAATAGAACCTCTATAGAATATGTCCTTAATAGAACCTCTATAGAATATGTCCTTAATAGAACCTCTATAGAATATGTCCTTAATAGAACCTCTATAGAATATGTCCTCTTTAGAACCTCTATAGAATATGTCCTCTATAGAACCTCTATAGAATATGTCCTCTATAGAACCTCTATAGAATATGTCCTCAATAGAACCTCTATAGAATATGTCCTTAATAGAACCTCTATAGAATATGTCCTCAATAGAACCTCTATAGAATATGTCCTCTATAGAACCTCTATAGAATATGTCCTCTATAGAACCTCTATAGAATATGTCCTTAATAGAACCTCTATAGAATATGTCCTTAATAGAACCTCTATAGAATATGTCCTCTTTAGAACCTCTATAGAATATGTCCTCTATAGAACCTCTATAGAATATGTCCTCTATAGAACCTCTATAGAATATGTCCTTAATAGAACCTCTATAGAATATGTCCTCAATAGAACCTCTATAGAATATGTCCTTAATAGAACCTCTATAGAATATGTCCTCAATAGAACCTCTATAGAATATGTCCTCTATAGAACCTCTATAGAATATGTCCTCTATAGAACCTCTATAGAATATGTCCTTAATAGAACCAACCACCACAAATAAACATTTATATGGTTAAAAGGTTCTTTACTGAGTTCAATGGTTCTTCAGATGTGTCTATATAGCACCAAAGGGTTCTAGCATCAGTACAAGTGAACTAGCCACTTCTTCAGTACACTGTGCTCTAAAGGGTTCTATGGGATTGACTCGTAGTGATAGTGCTACAACATAGAACCACCTATTCAAGGTTTTCCACCAGTCTGAAGAACGCATCAATCAGCCAAGAAAGCATATAAGCATCCACACAGTTCTTTACATGGAACCATTCGCTTTACTCTAGAACCCTTGAAGAACCCTGTGTCAGGATGCTCACACCCTCTGCAAGCTGGAGATGGAGCTCTATGGCAGGTCAGTTCATTAACATGCATTAATTAATTATAGAAAACAACAGTAATGTCTCTAGACTTGATAAAGCTCATACTGTGTGTGTGTGTGTGTGTGCGTGCGCGCGTGTGTGTGCGTGTGTGTGTGTGTGTGCGTGTGTGTGTGTGTGTATCTTCAGGAAAAAGGAGAACAAGCCTGTTCCTGCCGCTGGCCTCTCTGACACAGAGCTGGAGCTGATAACAGTAAAACCACACAGGAAAAGCAAGGAAACACACACACACACACACACACACACACTTACACACACACACACACTTACACACACACACAGACACACAGTATTAGTAACCAGACTGAGAGGAAACAGACAAAAACAACTGCAAAGTTCCAAAAGGTCCGGATACACTGTATGTCCAAATGTTTGTGGACACCACTTCTTATAAATGCATTCAGCTACTTTAAGCTGCACCCATTGCTGACACAGATGTGCAAATGCACACACACACACACACACACACACAGCTTGTCCAGTCCATGTAGAGAAGAAGTACTGCCAATAGAATAGGACTCTCTGGACCAGATCAACATCATGACCCTATTGGCTCCATGCTGCCTAATAATGCCAGGCGTGGACTAGAGGGGTATAAAGACCCCCAGCATTGAGGAGCTGTGGAGCAGTGGAAGAACTGTGCTCTCTGGAATGATGGTGGTGGAGCTCCATCCAGTACTTTTGGGATGAGTTGGGGAGATAGGAATAGGGTGGGGTGGTGATCATCAGCCAACATCCTGACCTCACTAATGCACAATGCAATCAGATCCTCACAGCAATGCTCCTCCTCCAAAATCTAGCAGAAATCCTTCTTCTCTGGACAGTAGAGACAGTCATTCCAACAGAAGCAGGATGAGCTCTTTTTAACACCCTTGATTTCAGAAGCGACAGTGAATGAGCAGGTGTCCCAATACTTTTGTCTAATGATATTAGAGGTTAATTCTGGAATGCTCTGGAGGCAGGGGGTGTTTAGTGTGTTTAGTCAGTGCTACTGTAATCGCTCACCTCATCGTTTAGGTTGATCAATGCCTGAGTGAAATGAGATATTGATGAATTGGTAGCAGCGGCCCTACAGGTCTGTGCATCTCTGTGGGTGGAGCTTCAGAGACTACCTGACACACAGAGAGCCAGCAAGCCTCACACAGCAGCCGCACACACACACACACACACACACACACACACACACTGAACCACTGAACTGAACACACACCAGTGTCTCAGCTGGGGCCGCCGGGCATGTCAATGCTGCTCCATCAATAAAGAGAGCAGAAATACACCACCCAGCACTGCGGAGAACACACACACACACACACACACACACACACACACACACACACACACACACACACTGCAGTACGCAGAGACACTGCAGGCTTCAGGCTGCTGCTACTGTCCTTCAGTACAGCGTCAGAAACCTCATAGTCAAGTCCACTAGATGGGAGATGCTAGGCTAATGTCGCTAATGGATACTGGATTTAGAATAGGCCAGTGGCCAGTGTCTTTTCTGTAAATGTTACACACACACACACACACACACATACATTATGATACCATATTTGCAGATTAAGCCAATTAAGGTTGCAAAATTTCGGGAATTTTCAAAGTTAAAAAAAGTTACCATGGAAATTAACGGAAATTAATGGGAATTAACGGAAATAATGGAAATTAACGGACATTAATTGGAATTAATGGAAATTAACGAGAATTAACAAAAATTTGCGGAAATAAACGGGAATTAAAGGGAATTAACGATAATGAATGGAAATTAACGGAAATTAAAAGGAATTAACATAAATTAATGTGAATTAACGTAAATTAATGGGAATTAACGGAAATGACAGAAATTATTGGAAATAACGGAAATTAACGGACATTAATTGGAATTAATGGAAATTAACGAGAATTAACGGAAATTTGCGGAAATTAACGAAAATAAACGGGAATTAACTGAACTTAATGGGAATTAACAGAACTTAATGGGAATTAAAGGGAATTAATGGGAATTAACGTAAATGAACAGGAATTAAAGGGAATTAACGTAAATTAATGTGAATTAACGTAAATTAATGTGAATTAACGTAAATTAATGTGAATTAACGTTCATTAATGTAAATTAACGTAAATTTACGAAAATAAACGTAAATTAATGGGAATTAACGTAAATTAACGGGAATTAATGGGAATTAATGGGAATTAAATGGGAATATTTAAAGCTCATATTTGAAGTAAGAAAAGTTCATATAGTTCGTAAAAAAAATGACTAAAGCAGAATCCTGACTAAAATAATTAAATATGAGACCAAATCCTCAATCCCGGACACACGGCACATTACACACTGCAGGGCTATTGAGAAGACCACGCCCCCTGCTGCACCCACTGTCCATTCCTCCATCACATGTCCAGCACATGTCCAGATGATTTCTAGAAACCTGACACTACTGAAAGCTCACATTTGGACCAAAGCACGTCCTAAAGTCAGGTCCTGTTCAGCTGAGGTTGATATTTTTACTGACAGGAACAGAACTGACACGTTTAAGCAGCTCTTACATCCAGCTGGAATCTCCCAGTTACTCGTTATCTGCTAAACCAGAAAAGCTTAACGAGCAACTTCATTTCAGACTCATTTACCAAGGCTAGCAAGAGCTAAGCTTATTAAGGCTAGCATAGGCTAGCTACCTATATTATTTTGCCTCAGCGGGTTTCTGTACGCTAGAAATAATATTTAATAATTATTTATTACATTTATAACATTTTGAAGATCATTAGAACGCTCTTTGGTTTGTTAATGAAAGATTAAGCATTTATAAATTTCTGCTTTCATCTAATTATGTGTCAGTTATTATTCGTATTGTCCCTTCATGTCTGCTGTTGACAAAAAAAACGATACATTGATGATCGTGTATGAAAAGGTTAATTTAAATTATCCAATATTTTCTATTATTTCCAATAAATTCTCATAAATTCCCCAAATTTCCATGGAAAATGTACATTTCGGAATATTTCCAAAGTTACCGAAAGTTGCCATGGAAACATACCGGTAACTTACTGGAAATTAATCAGAAAAATTGCGAAAGTGGCCGATACTGCCACTTATACACAGTATCGTATATAGATAACAGAGAGCACCGATACCATGAAGGTTACTGACATCCTAAGTCTTATTTTTACATAGAACATATATCGGAAAAAACTTTGGATATACCAGGATGTATTTCTGTGAAGTATTTCAGTCAGAGTTGGTACGCAGAAAATATCGGTATCGGTAATACCGGTATTGGTATCGGACAGGAGAAAGCAATATCTTCTGAATGGCTGCCACTGAGATCAGGGCAAGCAATGAGCATCAGCAACGTGACTCGAGGCCGCACATTTTGCATGGTGTAGCGCTGTTACCAACAGAGGTGTAGAGTACTTCAACTACTTCAATACTTTAGTACTTAAGTACTAAAATACTGTATCTGTATCCGGATTATCTTTATTATTATTGTTTTCACCGTCTTCCACTTTTATTTCTCTGCATATTCTGGATGAGTTTAATACTTTTACTCTGTTACTTTGTTTACGTGCTGCATCGTTACTCACTACATATAAAATAGAAACAGTACGAATCATTTCAAACCCACATTACACCTCCAGAGCGCTAGATGGCGCTGTCACCGGGTTCAAATCAAATCAAATCAATTTTATTTGTCACATACATAGTCATACACAGTATAACTTGCAGTGAAATGCTTTTATGACAGTCTGCCCACATCAAAGCTGTACAATAAAGATCTACATTTAAACTTAACTAAACCTTAACTTAATGAAGTAAAGTGCAAAAGTGCAAAAGAAAAATAAAATAAAAAATAAAAATAGAATAAGTTACATTTAAGTAAAAAAATAAAATATAAAAATATGAAAATATAGAAATATAAGCAAAAAATAAAAATACAAATATATATATACACAGATGAAATAGTGCGTGTCTGTGTGTGTGTGTATATATATATATATATATATATATATATATATATATATATGTACATATGTATGTACATATGTACATATTCGATAAAGCCGCCTCTGAGCACACTGAGCAGAACAGGCGATCGAGCCAAGAGCGTGCATGCTGCCCACCGTGCTGCCTGATGCCAGGCGTGGGCTAGAACCCTTCTAGCCCACGCCTGGCATCAGGCTGGATGGAGCACCACCATCAGTCCAGAGTGGGGGATGATGAGGTGGGATGGTGACCATCATCATCCAACATCCTGACCTCACTAACACTCTAACACTCTTGTTGCTGAATGCAATCAAATCCTTACAGCAAAGCTCCTCCTCTATAACATATAATAGAAAGCCTTCCTCCCTGGACAGTAGAGACAGAATCCACTCCTTGTTTTACCAGAAAAAACAATAAATGAGCAGGTGTCCCAATACTTTTGTCCCTGTGTTCTCTGTTTTGTGCTGCCGTTCTTCCTCTTGCTCCGCTGCTGCAGTGAGGACACTAACGCTAGAGCTCTGTTAGCTTCTCTCCAGAAGAAACCCCTCCATCTTCTTCACCTCCTGCAAATACTCGTATGTGCTGAATGGGCTGAGCTCTTTCAGCTGTAGTTGAGGTTACAGAGAGTGAAGCTCAGGGGTTTGAGCTGCTCCTCACTGGCTGTACAGATGAAACTCTTGTATGTGGCAGGTTGAGTCAGGTCTGCTCAGCTCTCTCTCTCTCTCTTTTGGGCGAGAGAGTTTGTTTAGAGAGTGAACTGAAGACTCGTGTTCATGAACTCTGTCTTCTACAGTCCTGTCCTTCTACTACAGCCAGAAGAACTGAGACAGGCCTAAAGTCTGAGCATCTGAACTAATAGAAACACTGATACCCAAACTTTTGACTGCTTTCTGTAAGAACTACAGAACACAGTACTGTACTTTTACATTCAGTACTTAAGTAGTGACTTATAGAGTAAACTACTTGCAGTACTTAAGTACAAAAATATTGAGTACTTTAGTATTTCTACTTAAGTCTGGAGCTTAAAGAACTTCTACTTCTACTCAAGTCCCTGAACTTATACTCAAGTCTGGGGCTCTAGTACCTCGGAAAAGCTGCAGCGAGAGTTTCCTCCCAGGCTGCTTCTGCTCTAATCTCGTCTCTCCAGCAGCGAAGAGGAGTCTTCGGCCTGTTTTTGGCAGCTCTGCTGTTGACAGGAACTCTTTCCTGAGCTGAATCATCAGCACGCGGGAGGAGGGGGATATCCTCCGAGGAGAAGCTAAAGGAGGCAATATTTTTTACAACTGCAGTCAGGAACCACTGCAGCGTTCTCACAGTACAGAGGCTTGTTTGAGGCCTTCAAACAAAATGGGACAAAAGTATTGGGACACCTACACATTCTAAACCCATAGGCATTATTAATAAGGAGCTGGTCCTCCTTTGCTCTAAGCTCTACCAGCAGCAGCAGGTCTGGAGCTCTGCTGCAGTTACTGAGTCAGTTGGAGGCTTTTCTGCACTCTGCTCTGAGCTCAGCACTCGGCCCTGTCCCCGCTCTGTAGCTTTACGTGGTCTGACAGACACTCGGTGGCTGAGCTGCTCTCTGTGAGCTGTTCCTCCTAAACTCTTCCACTGTTCAATAATAACACCACTCACAGCTGATGGAGGAAGATCTAGGAGGGAGGAAATCTCACCAGCTGACTTGTTGATGACCCTACTGGCACCATGCTGCCTAATGCCAGTCGTGAGCTAGAGGGGTATAAAGCACCCCCAGCAGCATTGAGAAGCTGTGGAGCAGTGGAAGAACTGTGCTCTCTGGACTGATGGATGGTGGTGGTGGAGCTCCATCTAGTACTTTTCAAGGCAATGAGTTGGGGTGGTGATCATCATCCAACATCCTGACCTCACTAACTACAACGGTCTTGTTGCTGAATGCAATCAAAGCCTCACAGCAATGCTCCTCCTATATAAAATCTAGTAGAAATTCTCCAGAGTTATTTCAACAAAAGCAGAATCCACAATGAGCAGGTGTCCCAATACTTTTGTCCCTGTGTTCTGTGTTTTACACCAAGACCCGTGCTGTTTTTACTGACCTACAAACAACACCTTGTGTGACCATCATTCTACAGGGAACTGCATGCTAAAGGTGTGTGTGTGTGTGTGTGTGTGTGTGTGTGTGTGTGTGTGTGTGTGTATTGACAACGCTCACTGGTTGTCTGCTGAGCTCACGTACATTTGCATTTCAACAGCTTTAAACAAATGTGCTGGGTGAGCGGCTGGGCCTTCCACAGCACACCGGGCGAGAGAGGGGGACTTTCAGCTTTCGGCCTGCACTCCAGAGAGTTCACTCATATATCTTTACAGCAAGCTGCATTTGCCTAGGCTAGTATCACCTGTCCAATAGGCGCACTGCACCGGTGAGGAACCCTCAGGGCCCCTGTTTTCGGGGAATTCGAAAATACACGTCTTAAATTTTTGTTCATTTTCTATAGAATAATGCTCGTTTACAGAACTTTTAAAGCTTTGGTTGGAAACAGTAAGGCTACATTTATCAGACGCTAAAAGGAAAACTGCCCAATCTGCAGTGTAATTGGTCAGCCAAGACACCAACCAATGCTTGGTGGCTTTAGTTGAAGTTAAAGGAGCTGTATGCGATTTTGGAGAACGACTGTTGACGAAAACAAACACACCCATGCCTTCAGTGCTCCTTCAGACGCTCCGCCCCCAAATTCATGCACGTTGTGGGTTAGCGTCCTGTGGACAGCAGCGTCCTGTGGGCAGTGATGAAGGACTAGAGGATGACCAACACCAACAAACTGTGCAGCAGCAGATCAGAGAGCTTCTGTCCCCGACTCTACTGTCTCTACAAGCTGGACCAGTTAGCTAGGTAGGAGTGTCTAATAAGAGTGGACAGTGAGTGGACACCGTGTCTGATCCCCTCGTACCAGCGTAACACACAACACATCACCACCTTGTCAGTCAGTGTCACTGCAGTGCGGAGAATGACTGACCCACCACCCAAATCCCACCTACCTGCTCTGTGGTGGTCAGTCCTGTGGGGTCCTGACCATTGAAGGAGGCTGATAACAGAGTCAGATGGACACAGTCTGGGCTTATAGAACCACACAGTGCTGAGAATAGAGTGTAGAAACAAGGAGGTGGTTGTAATGAATTGGCTGGTCTGTGTATTTTAGTCTTAAAATACACGTTGATGTCTTAGTCTTTTAGGACGGTGATGTCATAAATGTGGGTGGAGCTTCACCTCCAGTGATCAAAGGTGGTCAGTGGAGATACGTTCACAATGCAAGGCTTGATTTGTTTGATCAGATCAGACCCAAGATGCATGTTAATGCCAGGTGTGAACAGAGTGTGTGTATGTGTGTGTGTGTGTGTGTGTGTGTGTGTGTGTGTGTGTGTGTGTGTTTTGGCATAAACCCTTTCACTACAGGACGATGAAAGAACAGGAGAATAAACACACACACGCCTTCTGAGTAACGACTATGCTCGTAACGTCAAACGACTGTCACAACGAGTTTACCCAGCCAAGTACACACACACACACACACACACACACACACACACACACACACTGCCCCTTCTCCAAGTCAGCCTACATAAAAAAAACCCTTAAGCAGGGTATTATTTTGGCCCATTCATGGTCAGCTGACTGTGGCATGGAGATTTCCCTGGAGATTAGACCTTTGCTGATATATAGGATCCAGTGCAGGCACGTTAGATTCCGATCTCTGCACATTGAACCTGTAACCTTACTGAGGATCCAGTGTAAGCATGTTGGATTCCCATGTTGGTGCATCGCTTACTGAGGATCCAGCATAGACACACTGCCCAACTTTACTGAAGCTACAGTAGACACACAGACCCCATGGCCCTACTGGAGATCCAGTATAGGTTCACTGGATCACTAGCTCTAATGATGATCCGGTATAAACACATTGGATCTGTAACCTTATTTAGGATCCAGTGTAAACACATATAGCACTCCAGCTCTACTAAGGACCCGATATAAGCAATAAGCTAAGATCCTGTTTGGGTAAATGGATTTCCCGGTGTACTGAGGGTCCAGTATAAGCACTCTGGATCCATAGGCCAACCGAGGATCCAGCATTGCTGCATATATGCCTGCTTATGTGTAAACATATTGGATCCCCCAGTCCTACTCCCCCCTGATCCAATATAAGCACACTGAATCCATAGCTCTACTTAAGGAAGATCCAGTATATAAAGATACTGGTCTGTATCTCCATCCAAGATCCAGTTAAAGCACATTGGTGCCTCATTTCTACTCAGGGTCCAATGTAAGCACACTGGATCCACAGGCCCACAGAAGATCCAATATAAGCCCATTGTTCATGAGCAGCAGTAAGCCGTGGGCTGAAAGCACGCTCTTCTCTCCCAGTTCAATCAATCCTTTCAGACGCTGGAGCTTTAGGAGGGTGTTAATTAGCACGCTTCACTAACACGTAGCAATCTGCATAGCAACAAACGCCACAACATGCATATTAATGTCTAACCGATCCTCTCCAGAACTCATCTCCACCCAGCCTGCAGACGTGGAGCCCATTCTTTAAGTTAACAAGGACAGCGATTATGTAATAAATACCATATCCTGAGATCATCTCGCTTCTTGCCACCGTTACTGTACATCATAATTACGCTGCACATGCACAGTCTAATTACCATACAGCTGCTGGGTTCGCTCTTATCTTTACTTATGCACATGCCTGCATCAGACTCTCTACTGTGCGTACTGTATTTCAACTGAAGGTGCAAAATATGAAGGTGCCGTGTTATGAGTAGCAACAAGATACGTTAAAACCACGGGCAGCTGAAGTGAAAACCACTGAAGATCTGCTTCCCGTGGCCCCTGTCAAGGCAGCGAGTGAAGAACAGTCGGTTCTTGAGGGTGATGAAGGTGCTGAAGCAGGAAAAACGGACAAGTGTAAGAATCTGAGACGCCAAACAGTGATGTTCTAGACAATGACTTGGTCAGAACATCTCCAGAACATCTCCAGAACATCAGCAGGCAGGTCTTGTGGGCTGTTCCAGTGGTACGCAGTGGTCAGTACCTACCAAAGGTGCTCCAAGGAAGGACAACCGGTGAACCAGCGTCAAGGTCATGGGTGCCCAAGGCCTCACTGATGCTCATGGAGGTCCTGCCCACCTCATATCTTACAGGACTTCTTAAAAGATCTGCTGCTAATGTTAGTCTTGGTGCTTTAGATACCACAGCAGGACACCTTCCGAGGTCTTGTGGAGTCTGTGGAGGCGGTACGAGGGGGAGATACACCGAATTAAGACAGGTGGTTTAAATGTTATAGCCCCTCAGATAGAGGTAGCTAATGGGCCTCATCGTAACAGCCCACCCTAATCTCACATGGGTCCGAACTAGGCCCCTTGTGCAGTGTACAACCCGGGTGGGGCCCAAGATTAACCCCACATGGTCCCGTCACTGATCTTGGTGGGCATCCATATGTGGACAAACCTGAGGACAAACCTTTGTGGTTCTCATGTTTTGCTTTGGTAACAATTAGCATTGAAGCTATGAGGCTAATACAGCTTTTACAGAACCATTTAGCATGACGCTAACAGCATGTCTAAATTCCCTCAATCCGAGTGGAGGTGTTCAGTAATCTCTAGTGCTTTCTGACTCAGTATGACCTTAAATGAAACCACAGCTTCAGAGAAAGCTGTTACTCATGCTAGGTCTGTGATGAGTACCATTTAGGCTAAAAGTCTGCCACAGAAAATCAACATTACAGATAATACTCTGCAGCTCTAGTATAACCAGACTACGCCCCTACAGTCTCAACACCGCCTTGGAAGGTCCATCTCTCAGAGCTGAGCTGGTCTTCCAGCGCAAACCCTTCAGCTTAGCACAGAGAGGGAGCCTTTACTGGAAGATCAGATTATCCATCTGAAGAAGAAAGGCTAGCTAACACACACACACACACACACACACACACACACACACACACACTCTCTCTCTTTCGTACTGTGACTCATGAGCACCTCAGTAGCATCATAGAGTAAAGATCATGTATGTAATGTAATGACTGGCGGTGTTAGAAAATACTGACAAAAGTATTGGGACACCTGCTCATCACTGTTTCTTTTGAAATCAAGACTATTAGTTGCTTCCTGCTTTTGTTGAAGTAACTGTCTCTACTGTCCAGGGAAGAAGGCTTTCTACTAGATTCTGGAGGAGGAGCATTGCTGTGAGGATTTGATTGCACTCAGCAAAAAGAGTGTTTATAATGTCAGGATGCTGGATGATGATGAGCACCACCCCGCCTCATTATCCCCAACTCATCCCATCTAAAAGTACTGGATGGAGCTCCACCACCATCATTCCAGAGAACACAGTTCTTCCACTGCTCCACAGCTCCTCAATGCTGGGGGGCTCTATTATACCCCTCTACTAGCCCACGCCTGGCATTATTAGGCAGCATGGAGCCAATAGGGTCATGATGTTGATCTGCTCCAGAGAGTCCAATTCTTTTAATTGGCAGTACTTCTTTCTCTACATGGCCTAGACAAGTTGTGTTAGGAATGGGTGCAACTTAAAGTAGCTTAAAGGGGTGTCCACAAATATTTGGACATCTAATGTGTATCAGCCAATATTAACGGACGATTAAATACTGTATTAAGGTTCCCCGGATATATTGGTTTCAGTAATAGCTGTGAATATGTGGCCTTATATTTATATATATGTGGTTATATTTAATAACAGGCCATCATATCATATCAGACAGTAAAGCACTGTATAAAAATACTGCAGGCCATAAACTTTAGACAAGTCACCGATAATATCAGTTCTCTAAACTTCTAAAAAGTGTCTTAGCAGACTGTGGTTGGGGGGGATGCTCAGATACAGTTGTACAAGCCTATTGACCACCCTGTTATTTGTACGTTTATGGAGGACTCTACTCTAACATAGCTTATACTATGTGTCCAAATATTTGTGGACACCCCTTTCAATGAATGCACTCAGATGCACCCATTGCTGACACAGATGTGCAAATGCACACATACACTAGACCCTGTAGAGAAGAAGTACTGCCAATAGAATAGGACTATATCTCTGGAGCAGATCAACATCATGACCCTATTGGCTCCATGCTGCCTAATAATGCCAGGCGTGGGCTAGAGGGGTATAAAGCCCCCCAGCATTGAGGAGCTGTGGAGCAGTGGAAGAACTGTGTTCTCTGGAATGATGGTGGAGGAGCTCCATCCAGTACTTTTGGGATGTGTTGGGGAGATGGGGATGATGAGGTGTGGTGGTGACCAGTCATCCGACATCCTGACCTCACTAATGCTCTTGTTGCTGAGCGCAATCAAATCCTCACAGCAATGCTCCTCCTCCAAAATCTAGTAAAAAAAAACCTTCTTCTCTGGACAGTAGAGACAGTTACTCCAACAAAAGCAGGATCAACATTTTTAATCCCCTTGATTTCCGAAGAAACAATGAATGAGCAGGTGTCCAAATACTTTTGTCCAGATGCATTTGTAAATGTCATGTGTAAAAGAAAGGTCAGCGCCGGCTCTGTTATCTGTGTGAGTGAATGAGAGGGCAGAGCGCCAGCCGTGTGTCTCTAATGAGCCTCAGAGTGGATCCTCTCAGCTCCTGCCCTTATCCTCAGAGAACTTAATCACCGCCTTTCAGAATGAATTACACGCAGCTCTGAGACATCTACACCAATCAGGAGGGTGCCTATGCTCCCAAGGCCGTACGTTCTCTTAGTTCTTCAATATGATAAATCATACCTCAATATGGTACAATAAGGAAACCCAAAAAAGGGTCCCAATGCCTGGTCCGGCTCATATACAGGTCCCAACACTGCCAGTGAAAGCGAGGAGGTTCTGTAAGCAGAGTGACAGTGAGGGATGGAGTCGTTCCAGGATCAGTAGCTTCTTTGTCAGGCTGTGTCGAAGCTGAGAATAAACACTAAAGCCTGCACCTCTAATACACCTCCATCACTCACTCACACTGTCTCTCTCCCTCTCTCTCTCTCTCTCTCTCACACACACACACACACACACACACACACACACACACACACACACACACACACACAGATAAGCTGTTACAGCACTGTGTATGTTGTGACAATCAGAAGCTCAGAGAAAAACAAACATGCTCTAATTTTCTTTCTTTCCTGGGTCATGATGTTGATCTGCTCCAGAGAGTCCAATTCTTTTAATTGGCAGTACTTCTTTCTCTACATGGCCTAGACAAGTTGTGTTAGGAATGGGTGCAACTTAAAGTAGCTTAAAGGGGTGTCCACAAATATTTGGACATCTAATGTGTATCAGCCAATATTAACGGACGATTAAATACTGTATTAAGGTTCCCCGGATATATTGGTTTCAGTAATAGCTGTGAATATGTGGCCTTATATTTATATATATGTGGTTATATTTAATAACAGGCCATCATATCATATCAGACAGTAAAGCACTGTATAAAAATACTGCAGGCCATAAACTTTAGACAAGTCACCGATAATATCAGTTCTCTAAACTTCTAAAAAGTGTCTTAGCAGACTGTGGTTGGGGGGGATGCTCAGATACAGTTGTACAAGCCTATTGACCACCCTGTTATTTGTACGTTTATGGAGGACTCTACTCTAACATAGCTTATACTATGTGTCCAAATATTTGTGGACACCCCTTTCAATGAATGCACTCAGATGCACCCATTGCTGACACAGATGTGCAAATGCACACATACACTAGACCCTGTAGAGAAGAAGTACTGCCAATAGAATAGGACTATATCTCTGGAGCAGATCAACATCATGACCCTATTGGCTCCATGCTGCCTAATAATGCCAGGCGTGGGCTAGAGGGGTATAAAGCCCCCCAGCATTGAGGAGCTGTGGAGCAGTGGAAGAACTGTGTTCTCTGGAATGATGGTGGAGGAGCTCCATCCAGTACTTTTGGGATGTGTTGGGGAGATGGGGATGATGAGGTGTGGTGGTGACCAGTCATCCGACATCCTGACCTCACTAATGCTCTTGTTGCTGAGCGCAATCAAATCCTCACAGCAATGCTCCTCCTCCAAAATCTAGTAAAAAAAAACCTTCTTCTCTGGACAGTAGAGACAGTTACTCCAACAAAAGCAGGATCAACATTTTTAATCCCCTTGATTTCCGAAGAAACAATGAATGAGCAGGTGTCCAAATACTTTTGTCCAGATGCATTTGTAAATGTCATGTGTAAAAGAAAGGTCAGCGCCGGCTCTGTTATCTGTGTGAGTGAATGAGAGGGCAGAGCGCCAGCCGTGTGTCTCTAATGAGCCTCAGAGTGGATCCTCTCAGCTCCTGCCCTTATCCTCAGAGAACTTAATCACCGCCTTTCAGAATGAATTACACGCAGCTCTGAGACATCTACACCAATCAGGAGGGTGCCTATGCTCCCAAGGCCGTACGTTCTCTTAGTTCTTCAATATGATAAATCATACCTCAATATGGTACAATAAGGAAACCCAAAAAAGGGTCCCAATGCCTGGTCCGGCTCATATACAGGTCCCAACACTGCCAGTGAAAGCGAGGAGGTTCTGTAAGCAGAGTGACAGTGAGGGATGGAGTCGTTCCAGGATCAGTAGCTTCTTTGTCAGGCTGTGTCGAAGCTGAGAATAAACACTAAAGCCTGCACCTCTAATACACCTCCATCACTCACTCACACTGTCTCTCTCCCTCTCTCTCTCTCTCTCTCTCACACACACACACACACACACACACACACACACACACACACAGATAAGCTGTTACAGCACTGTGTATGTTGTGACAATCAGAAGCTCAGAGAAAAACAAACATGCTCTAATTTTCTTTCCTGTCTCTGCACCTCCTCTTACCTCCTCCTCCCTTCCCCCCTCCTCCCTTTCCTCCTCCTACCTCCCCTTTCCTCCTCCTCCCTTTCCTCCTCTTCCTCCTCCTACCTCCCCTTTCCTCCTCTTTCTTTTCTTCCTCTTCCCTTTCCTCCTCCTACCTCCCCTTTCCTCCTCTTCCCTTTCCTCCTCCTACTTCCCCTTTCCTCCTCTTCCCTTTCCTCCTCCTACTTCCCCTTTCCTCCTCCTACCTCCCCTTTCCTCCTCTTCCCTTTCCTCCTCCTACCTCCCCTTTCCTCCTCTTCCCTTTCCTCCTCCTACCTCCCCTTTCCTCCTCTTCCCTTTCCTCCTCCTACCTCCCCTTTCCTCCTCTTCCCTTTCCTCCTCCTACTTCCCCTTTCCTCCTCCTACCTCCCCTTTCCTCCTCTTCCCTTTCCTCCTCCTACTTCCCCTTTCCTCCTCCTACCTCCCCTTTCCTCCTCTTCCCTTTCCTCCTCCTACCTCCCCTTTCCTCCTCCTACCTCCCCTTTCCTCCTCTTCCCTTTCCTCCTCCTACTTCCCCTTTCCTCCTCCTACTTCCCCTTTCCTCCTCCTACTTCCCCTTTCCTCCTCCTACCTCCCCTTTCCTCCTCTTCCCTTTCCTCCTCCTACCTCCCCTTTCCTCCTCTTCCCTTTCCTCCTCCTACTTCCCCTTTCCTCCTCCTACCTCCCCTTTCCTCCTCTTCCTTTTCTTCCTCTTCCCTTTCCTCCTCTTCCTCCTCCTACCTCCCCTTTCCTCCTCCTCCCTTTCTTCCTTTTCCTCCTCCTCCCTTTCCTCCTCCTACCTCCTCCTCCCTTTTCTCCTCTTCCTCTTCCCCCCTTACCTTTCCTCCTCTTCCTCTTCTTCCTTTCCCTCCTCCTCCCTTTTCTTCTCTTCCTCTTCCCCCTTACCTTTCCTCCTCTTCCTCCTCTTCCTTTTCCTCCTCCTCCCTTTTCTCCTCTTCCCCCCTTACCTTTCCTCCTCTTCCTTTTCCTCCTCCTCCCTTTCCTCCTCTTCCTTCTCCTCCCTTTCCTCCTCTTCCTTTTCCTCCTCCTCCCTTTCCTCCCTTTCCTCCTCTTCCTCCTCTTCCTTTTCCTCCTCCTCCCTTTTCTCCTCTTCCTCTTCCCCCCTTACCTTTCCTCCTCTTCCTCTTCTTCCCTTTCCTCCTTTTCCTTTTCCTCCTCTTATCTTTTCTCTTCTTTTTTTAATGTTTTTTCTTTTCTCCTCTTTTATCTTGTTTTTCTCCTCTTTTCTCCTCATTGCTCCTCTATTCTCCTCTTTTCCTCTCTCCTCTGTTCTGCACTGATCTGTTGGATATGTATGTTGGCTGTGTGTTTGATGATGACTAAGAGGAGAAATCACCAGGGTTAGGAACTCAAAACAGACACACCCTCACCGCACACACACACACACACACACACACACACACACACACACACACACACTCACACTCACACACACTTTTACACACCGTCTCTCTCTCTCTCACTGCTTCCACAGAAAGGTTGAATCTGTGTCCTCTGCCCCTTCCTCTCGCCGTACTGTCACTGTAACACTCCTTACCCTGTCCCTATACACCCTGCCTAGACCATTACCACACACACACACACACACACACACACACTTTTTCACACACACACACACACACACACACACACACTTTCTCACACACACACACACACACACACACACACTTTCTCACACACACACACACGCACACACACACACACACACTTTCTCACACACACACACACACACTCACACACACACACACACACACACTTTCTCACACACACACACACACACACTCACACACACACTTTCTCACACACACACACACACTTTCTCACACACACACACACACACACTTTCTCACACACACACACACACACACACACACACACACCTGGAAAGGTGTCCTGTTTAAATAAGAAATCGTAAACCATTTTGTTTGTCTTTCTCTGTGTACACACACCGTCTCTATGTAAGCATGTGTGTGACACCAGAATCAGAATCTGATACCTTATAGTCTGATCATCTACAGAGCTCCACCCTGGTGATTCCTTATGATCTGATCATCTGAAGATCTAAAGAGCTCTGCCTTATTGATTTATTATGATCTGATCACCTAAATATCTCTGCACTGAAGATTTCTTATCATCTGATCAGGTAAAGAGCTCCACATTAATAGTCTCTTATTGTCTGATCATTTAAAGAGCTCCACTCTGGTGATTTCTTATGGTCTGATTATGTCAAAAACTCCACACTGGAAATGTTTTATGGTCTGATCATTTAACTAGTTCCATACTAGTCATTTTCAAATGTCTGATCTCCTACAGAGCTCCACATTGAGGACTTCTTATTGTCTGATTATCTAAAAACCTCCACATTGATGATTTCTTAAGGTCTGATTAATAAAAAAACCTCCACATTGATGATTTCTTAAGGTCTGATTAATAAAAAAAAGCTCCACTCTGGTGATTTCTTATTGTCTGATCATCTAAAAACCTCCACACTGATGATTTCTTAAGGTCTGATCAATTAAAGAGCCCCACATTGATGATTACTTAAGGTCTGATCTATTAAAAACCTCCACACTGGTGAGTTATTATTGTCTGATCATCTAAAAACCTCCACATTGATGATTTCATAAGGTCTGATCATTTAAAAACCTACACACTAAGGATTTCTTAAGGTCTGATCAATTAAAGAGCCCCACACTGATGATTACTTAAGGTCTGATCTATTAAAAACCTCCACACTGGTGAGTTATTATTGTCTGATCATCTAAAAACCTCCACATTGTTGATTTCATAAGGTCTGATCATCTAAAAACCTCCACACTGATGATTTCTTAAGGTCTGATCAATTAAAGAGTCCCACACTGATGATTACTTAAGGTCTGATCAATTAAAGAGCCCCACACTGATGATTACTTAAGGTCTGATCAATTAAAGAGCCCCACACTGATGATTACTTAAGGTCTGATCAATTAAAGAGCCCCACACTGATGATTACTTAAGGTCTGATCTATTAAAAACCTCCACACTGATCAATTAAAGATAAGTATAATATCCATAATATCACTAGAAAAAGTCAAAACATCTGAAAATGACTTAATAATCTTATTATATTCAATATGATGAGTCTCATAATGACGATATTGGACATATTAACTGGACTGAAGACCATCATGTTCTGCAGGGTATGTCCAGCAGCACTACAGTAACCACTGATAAGGCTGCTATCAGTACATGATGGACAGCCCTGAGTCAATATTGACTTACTGACTCTCTCTATCTCTCTCTCTCTCTGTAGCTACCTCACAGTGTGTGTGTGTGTGTGTGTGTGTGTGTGTGTGTGTGTGTGTGTGTGTGTGCTTAGCAACACACTGACAAAGCAAGTCATCTGCTCTATGACATCACACTACAAAATACTCCCTACCTTTAGATCTGCCTCTGCACTCAGAGCGCTGTGCTTGGGTCTGTAGTTATAACACTGGAGCGACGAGGCTAAGCCTATACACCACCAATTAGCATGGTGCTATAAAGTAGGTGTTTCTAATAAAGTGGCCAGTGAGTGAAAGCACAAGAGTAGGGGTTCCTAATAAAGTGGCCAGTGAGTGGAAGCACAGGAAAATAAGTGTTTCTAATAAAGTGGCCAGTGAGTAGAAGCACAATGTTAGTGTTTCTAATAAAGTGGCCAGTGAGTGAAAACACAAGAGTAGGGGTTTCTAATAAAGTGGCCAGTGAGTGGAAGCACAGGAAAAGGGGTGTTTCTAATAAAGTGGCCAGTGAGTGAAAGCACAAGGTAGGGTGTTTCTAATAAAGTGGCCAGTGAGTAGAAACAAAAGATAGGTGTTTCTAATAAAGTGGCCAGTGAGTGAAAACACAAGAGTAGGGGTTTCTAATAAAGTGGCCAGTGAGTGGAAGCACAGGAAAAGGGGTGTTTCTAATAAAGTGGCCAGTGAGTAAAAGCACAAGAGTAGGGGTTTCTAATAAAGTGGCCAGTGAGTAAAAGCACAAGAGTAGGGGTTTCTAATAAAGTGGCCAGTGAGCGGAAGCACAAGGTAGGGTGTTTCTAATAAAGTGGCCAGTGAGTAGAAACAAAAGATAGGGGTTTCTAATAAAGTGGCCAGTGAGTAGAAACACAAGATAGGGGTTTCTAATAAAGTGGCCAGTAAGTGGAAGCACAATGTTAGTGTTTCTAATAAAGTGGCCAGTGAGTGAAAGCACATAAATCTACAAACTGATACTCTCTTGTTTGCTTGTTTCTACACTTACAGTTCAACAGGACACACACACACACACACACACACACACAGGGAAGTGGAGTTGAAGGCCCGGTCAGTACAGCACACAATAACACACTCCCTGGGCACTCTGTTAGACACACACACACACACACACACACACACACACACACACACACACACACAGTGGGGTTTGGTCCAGGCGCATTTTTTCCACTTGGCTGTACTTTTGCTTCCTGGACAAATGCAGATGCGGTAACACACACATATACAGCACACTCTTTAGATACACACTGCACACACACACACACACACACACACACACACACACACTCAAGGTAGACATCGGCAGGACGGGGCATTATCGCTGGTAATGTGGCAATAACTATTCTGAGGCCTGCTATCCAGTTTGTTCTGAGACTCCTCCCCCTGACTGTGATTCATCCTAATCATCACATCTAAACACATCGTTGTTATAACATGTTATAACACAGACATCCAGAGTCGCTACAGAGCCAAAACATTCAAGGTATGATGTAGAGTCACTGTGATGTCAGGCCTGGAAAACGATGTAGAGTCATTCCAGAGTCAGGCCTAGTAAATATTTGAGTCGCGACATAGAGTCATTCTAGAGTCAGGCCTAGTAAATATTTGAGTCGCGATGTAGGGTCATTCCAGAGTCAGACTTAGAAAATATTTGAGTCACAATGTAGGGTCATTCCAGAGTCAGGCCTAAAAAACATTTGAGTCGCAATGTAGGGTCATTCCAGAGTCAGGCCTAGAAAATATTTGAGTCACAATGTAGAGTCATTCCAGAGTCAGGCCTAGAAAATATTTGAGTCGCGATGTAGAGTCATTCCAGAGTCAGGCCTAGAAAACATTCGAGTTGCGATGTAAATATTCCAGAGTCAGGCCTAGTAAATATTTGAGTCGTGACATAGAGTCATTCTGTAGTCAGGCCTAGTAAATATTTGAGTCCTGATGTAGAGTCATTCCAGAGTCAGGCCTAGAAAATATTCAGGTCACGATGTAGAGTCATTCTAGAGTCAGGCCTAGTAAATATTTGAGTCGCGATGTAGGTTCATTCCAGAGTCAGGCCTAAAAAACATTTGAGTCGCAATGTAGAGTCATTCCAGAGTCAAGCCTGGGAAACATCTGATGTGGAGTTACTCCAACAGTGAGCCTGGAAAACATCCGAGTCGCGAGTCACTCTGGGATCAGACCCAGAAAAACATCCAAGTTTCAATTTACAGTAACTCCAGAGTCAGACCTGGAAAACATCCAAGTTGCGATGCAGAGTAACTCCTGAGGCAGACCTGGGAATCCATCCGAGCTGTGAGGCAAATCCACTCTGGGAACAATCTGTGGAAACATCCAAGCTGTAATGTGGAGTCACTCCAGAGTCAGACACGGAAAACACCCCAGCTGTGATGTCCATCAGTCCAGCATCAGGTCAAGAAAGCCTCATAGCTGCAATGTTCAGAGTCCAGTGGAACAGCACAAGGTAGGTGTTTCTAATAAAGTGGCCAGTGAGTGGAAGCACAAGGTAGGTGTTTCTAATAAAGTGGCCAGTGAGTGGAAGCACAAGGTAGGTGTTTCTAATAAAGTGGCCAGTGAGTGGAAGCACAAGGTAGGTGTTTCTAATAAAGTGGCCAGTGAGTGGAAACACAAGGTAGGTGTTTCTAATAAAGTGGCCAGTGAGTGGAAGCACACGGTAGGTGTTTCTAATAAAGTGGCCAGTGAGTGGAAGCACAAGGTAGGTGTTTCTAATAAAGTGGCCAGTGAGTGGAAACACAAGGTAGGTGTTTCTAATAAAGTGGCCAGTGAGTGGAAGCACAAGGTAGGTGTTTCTAATAAAGTGGCCAGTGAGTGGAAACACAAGGTAGGTGTTTCTAATAAAGTGGCCAGTGAGTGGAAGCACACGGTAGGTGTTTCTGATAAAGTGGCCAGTGAGTGGAAGCACAAGGTAGGTGTTTCTAATAAAGTGGCCAGTGAGTGGAAAGCACAAGGTAGGTGTTTCTGATAAAGTGGCCAGTGAGTGGAAGCACAAGGTAGGTGTTTCTGATAAAGTGGCCAGTGAGTGGAAAGCACAAGGTAGGGGTTTCTAATAAAGTGGCCAGTAAGGGAAAGCACAAGGTAGGTGTTTCTAATAAAGTGGCCAGTGAGAGGAAGCACAGGGTAGGGGTTTCTGATAAAGTGGCCAGTGAGTGGAAGCACAAGGTAGGTGTTTCTAATAAAGTGGCCAGTGAGTGGAAAGCACAAGGTAGGTGTTTCTGATAAAGTGGCCAGTGAGTGGAAGCACAAGGTAGGTGTTTCTAATAAAGTGGCCAGTGAGTGGAAAGCACAAGGTAGGTGTTTCTGATAAAGTGGCCAGTGAGTGGAAGCACAAGGTAGGTGTTTCTAATAAAGTGGCCAGTGAGTGGAAAGCACAAGGTAGGTGTTTCTGATAAAGTGGCCAGTGAGTGGAAGCACAAGGTAGGTGTTTCTGATAAAGTGGCCAGTGAGTGGAAAGCACAAGGTAGGGGTTTCTAATAAAGTGGCCAGTAAGGGAAAGCACAAGGTAGGTGTTTCTAATAAAGTGGCCAGTGAGAGGAAGCACAGGGTAGGGGTTTCTGATAAAGTGGCCAGTGAGTGGAAGCACAAGGTAGGTGTTTCTGATAAAGTGGCCAGCGAGTGCACCCTAGGTTAGTCAGTGTCTGCCTGCACGCAGCATTTCCAAACATCCAACACAAACACTCAGTAACCCTGAATAAACAACAAACAAACAAACAAACAAACAAACAGCCAATAAAAACTCATCATCCACCCTACATTACTGTCACGAGCCCTTCATCCCCACAGCCAATCAGAACAGTTTATTAACCTGCAGAATGAGCTGCTGACTCGTGCGTCCACCCGTGCAACAGCGTGCACCGACAGGAGAAACAGCACACAGCCGCGCGCACGCGCGCGCGCCCGTCCCGCTGTGCTGAATGCACGCGCTTACAGAATTCTCCCCTCATCTCAGAGATCAGTGGTTTTGAAACACACACCAGACCCGACCCTGATGCAAACACACACACACACACACACACACATATATACGCACGAGAGCCCAAAACTTACCGTTTACTGTAAAAAGCATCATGTCATGCAGCTCGTGAGTATATCCGCAGTGTGTGTCTCGTGCGTTTAAATCTCTCTCTCTCTCTCTCTCTCTCTCTCTCTCTCTCTCTCTCTGTCTCTCTCTCTCTCTCTCTCTCTGTCTCTCTCTCTCTGTCTGTCTCTCTCTCTCTCTGTCTCTCTCTCTGTCTCTCTCTCTGTCTCTCTCTCTCTCTCTCTCTCTCTCTCTCTCTCTCTCTCTCTCTCTCTCTCTCTCTCTCTCTCCCCTCCTTTCAGATGGAGCTCTGAACGTCAGACTGAGGCTGCTTCACCCAGCACGGTTTATGCTCCACCCGTTTTGCGACAGGCCACGCCCTCCAGCGTTCTGATTGGCGCACACTGTTATACACACAAACAGCCAACCCAATTACAGCCTGTTATATTAAATTATTAAATGTATTAAATTATTCTACACACAATCTATACCATGTACAATATCTATACGTGGAAGCAATAGGGTCTATCATTATCATTATTATTATTATTAGTAGTAGTAGTAGTAGTAGTAGTAGTAAAAGTACATTATGAAGGAAATAAAGGTTAAAGTTATATATTTTCTTAATTTCACACAAACTGCCCAGCCAACTACATCCCAGGATATTATTACTTGTACTGTATTATTACATTTTTATACAACCCTGTCACACAGTATACTGTATATGATAGTATATGATAAATCCAAATTTAAAATACATATAAATATTATATAAATAAATAAATTAATTATAATAATGCACTTGCAAATATTTCCTATCATTAAATACAAATAATACTTTTATTTATTTTTTGATTTATTGTATTATTAAATGTAAAAGTCTATTACGGTGTGTATAAAGATTATAAAGGTTAAAAGTTATTTTAATTTCCCACAAATTTCCGCCCAACCACATTGATTATTACTTGTATTATATTATTCCATAATTATACAACCCTGTTATACATTACATTACATTATAAATACATATCGTATTATTATTAGTAGTAGTAGTATTGGTAGAATTATGATTGTTGCTGTTGTTTTTATTATCATAAGTAGTAATATTGTTATTGTTATTATTATTGTTGTTATTATTAGTAGTATTATGATTACTGTTATTGTTATTAGTAGTATTGTTGTTATTGTTATTATTGCTGTTATTAGTAGTATTAGTAGTGTTGTTGTTATTATTATTATTGTTATTATTATGATTATTGTTATTATTATTATTAGTATTGTTATTAATATTATTATGATACTGTTATTATTAGTAGTGGTATTGTTATTGTTATTATTACTGTTATTAATAGTAGCAGTATTACTGTCATTATTACTGTTATTATAATTACTGTGATTAGTAGTAGCAGTATTGTTATTATTATGATTACTGTTATTATTAATTATCAGTAGTATTGTGATTGTTATTATTAGTATTATGATGACTGTTATTATTAGTAGTGGTATTGTTATTGTTATTATTACTGTTATTATTAATTATCAGTAGTATTGTGATTGTTATTATTAGTATTATGATGACTGTTATTATTAGTAGTGGTATTGTTATTGTTATTATTACTGTTATTATTAGTATTATGATGACTGTTATGGTTAGTAGTAGTATTGTTGTTATTGTTATTATTGCTGTTATTATTAGTATTAGTATTATTGTAATTATACATTTTACTTTACTCAGACACACTACATCATACATTATCTGCAGAAAATCCCATCAATCAATTATCAATTATAATATATATATTACTACATTATTATCATTTATTTGTGCCCTCTGTTCTACATATACACAATGCTACATTTAGCCTCATATGTTATTGAACAATACTGCTACTATTTGCACTTCTGGCAGAGGCTCAGTCTATCACAGGTTCTGTTATGGAGTATTATGGAGAGCTCACAGGCTGACCCCTGCACTATTGATGTGGTTCTGTGTGCTGGACTGTAGTAAAATCCACTGGCACTCTTATCCAATAGCAGTGCAGGAGGGCGGGTGTGGAGTGGACTGGTGGAGAGCTGAGGAGTCAGATTACACTGCTGCTCCGGACTCTGAGCTCAGCGGAACCCCCGGACCGGATCTCTGGATCAGAACAGTGCCGGATCTCTGTGTCTGCATTCCCACCCAGATAACATGCCCATGTGGGGTCTGCATGAGGAGCCCAACTGGAAACACCAGAAGGTTTCGTCCACGGGTTCCATGTTGGCCCCGTATATGGATGCCCACCAGGGTGGTCAGTGATGGGACCAGGAGGTGGGCCTAGATGGGACCCATGTGAGATTAAGGTGGGCTGTAATGATGGGGCCCGTTTGGGGAAGCCCAACGCATGTACATACCCACTAAGAGGCCACGCCCACCCCCAACCCACCTAGCCCGTGTTCATGCACCTCGCACGTTGGCTGGGCAATGATTCCACACAAGCTCTGGACCCACCATGACCCTGACCTGGGAGAAGCAGGTCAGGATGAAGAACTGGTTAAAGGACCTGTCAATCATTCAACCTCTGGTTTAAGCCACGCCCACTTTGAATTAAACTCTAAATACAGATAAAGGCATTGCATGGACGCTGTTCCACAGGACCTCTGAAGGTGCCCTGCTGTGGGATCTGAAGAACCAAGACTAACATCAGCAGCAGATGTGAGGTGGGCGGGGCCTCCATGAGCATCAGTGAGAGCATCCATGGCTGCCGCGTCACTGGTTGGACTCCTTGGAGACCTGACGGATGCGATGGAGATGTTCTGACCCACATGTTCTGACCCGTTCACCTCACCTGCCAGTGGTAATGACCAGGTATGAACACCTGCAGGGTGTTTCGTGGGCTGTGGTGGTCCTGTGCAGGAATCCGGCTCCAGATTTTGGGGGTTGCTGCTCTGTGGTGGAGACTCCAATAACAAAGAGGCGTTATAGAGCAGCAGTGGTGATGTCACACACACACACACACACACACACACACACACACACACACACACACACACACACACACAGCATTCTTTAATCCTTACAGTGTAAAAGTTTAACACATTCAAATACAACTAAACACTACATGGACAAAAGTCTTGGGACACCTGCTCACTCAGGATATTGAAAGTGTTCCTCCTGCTTTGGTCTCTAGGCTTTCTACTAGATTGCTGGGAGGATTTGATGGCATTCAGCCACAAGAGCATTACTGATCATCACCTCACCTCACCTCACCTCCCCAGCTTATACCTTCCACTGCTCCACTGCTCCTCAATGCTGGGGGGCTTTATACCCCTCTAGCCCACGCCTGGCATTATTAGGCAGCATGGAGCCAATAGGGTCATGATGTTGATCTGCTCCAGAGAGTCCTATTCTATTGGCAGTTCTTGCAATGAGTGCAGTAGCTTAGAAGTGGTGTCCACAAACTTTTGGCTGGACTTTGGGGCTGCTGGAAGCAGAAGAGCACATTTACAGTGGAGGCATATGGCTCTGTCTGACCCCTCACTGACCCTAATCTGGACAAATAGGATTGAAGGCCGCTGCAGGTGTGTGTGTGTGTGTGTGTGTGTGTGTGTGTGTGTGTGTGTTGAATCGTTCAGACCATGACTGCTGCTCTTTCCCTCCATACGGAGCCAGCACCACACCATCTGCTCGCACAGCTCCTGCTGTAAGGTCTAGCTGCTGACCTCAGATCACTTCAGTCACCCGTGGTTCCATTTAGTACTTCGTCCTCATGATCTTAGAGAGGTTCTCCTTTTGAGCCTTGGTTCTTCTTAGTGGTTGTTCTTCATCATCTCAGAAAGGTTCTCCTTTTAAGTCTTGGTTCCACTCAGTGGTTGTTCCTCAGGATCTCAGGGGGTTCTCCTTTTGAGCCTTGGTTCTTCTTAGTGGTTGTTCTTCATCATCTCAAGGAGGTTCTCCTTTTGAGCCTTGGTTCTTCTTAGTGGTTGTTCTTCATCATCTCAAGGAGGTTCTCCTTTTGAGTCTTGGTTCCACTCAGTGGTTGTTCCTCAGGATCTCAGGGGGTTCTCCTTTTGAGCCTTGGTTCTTCTTAGTGATTGTTCTTCATCATCTCAAGGAGGTTCTCCTTTTGAGCCTTGGTTCTTCTTAGTGATTGTTCTTCATCATCTCAAGGAGGTTCTCCTTTTGAGCCTTGGTTCTTCTTAGTGGTTGTTCTTCATCATCTCAAGGAGGTTCTCCTTTTGAGTCTTGGTTCCACTCAGTGGTTGTTCCTCAGGATCTCAGGGGGTTCTCCTTTTGAGCCTTGGTTCTTCTTAGTGGTTGTTCTTCATCATCTCAAGGAGGTTCTCCTTTTGAGTCTTGGTTCCACTCAGTGGTTGTTCCTCAGGATCTCAGGGGGTTCTCCTTTTGAGCCTTGGTTCTTCTTAGTGATTGTTCTTCATCATCTCAAGGAGGTTCTCCTTTTGAGCCTTGGTTCTTCTTAGTGGTTGTTCTTCATCATCTCAAGGAGGTTCTCCTTTTGAGTCTTGGTTCCACTCAGTGGTTGTTCCTCAGGATCTCAGGAGGTTCTCCTTTTGAGCCTTGGTTCTTCTTAGTGGTTGTTCTTCATGATCTCAGAAAGGTTCTCCTTTTAAGTCTTGGTTCCACTCAGTGGTTGTTCCTCATGATCTCAAGGAGGTTCTCCTTTTGAGCCTTGGTTCTTCTTAGTGATTGTTCTTCATCATCTCAAGGAGGTTCTCCTTTTGAGCCTTGGTTCTTCTTAGTGGTTGTTCTTCATCATCTCAAGGAGGTTCTCCTTTTGAGTCTTGGTTCCACTCAGTGGTTGTTCCTCAGGATCTCAGGGGGTTCTCCTTTTGAGCCTTGGTTCTTCTTAGTGGTTGTTCTTCATCATCTCAGAAAGGTTCTCCTTTTGAGTCTTGGTTCCACTCAGTGGTTGTTCCTCATGATCTCAAGGAGGTTCTCTTTTGAGTCTGGGCTCTTCTTAGTGGTTGTTCTTTTGGACCTCAGGGAGGTTCTCCTTTTGAGCCTTGGTTCCACTCAGTGGTTGTTCCTCATGATCTCAGGGAGGTTCTCCTTTTGAGCCTTGGTTCCACTCAGTGGTTGTTCCTCATGATCTCAGGGAGGTTCTCCTTTTGAGTCTTGGTTCTTCTCAGTGGTTGTTCACTGGAATGATGGTGGTGTAGCTCCATCCAGTACTTTTGGGATGAGTTGGGGAGTTGGGGATGATGAGGTGGGGTGGTGATCAATCATCCACCATCCTGACCTCACTAATTCTCTTGTCGCTGAATGCAATCAAATCCTTACAGCAATGCTCTACTCTAAAATCTAGTAGAAAGTCTTCTTCTCTGAACAGTAGAGACAGTTACTCCAACAAAAGCAGGATCCGCTCTTTTTAATATCCTTGATTTCAGAGGAAACAGTGAATGAGCAAGTGTCCCAATACTTTTGTCCATATAGTGTATTTTTAATGGCACAGTCTGCGCTCACCCACAATAGTGACAATAGTGTGGAGCGCCTATAAATTAGTGGCTAAATGTCTCCCTCTACTGGTCAAACTGTAAATCACACGTTCCACCAGGCTCAGGCTCGTTTCCTAAGAAAAGTATCATTCGTCATTTTCTTCTTTACAGCTTTCAAATGTGCTCAGTTTTCTTCAGATTGTGTCTGAAAGCACAGTTTAATATTTAGAATGTGCAGAAACAAACCTCATGTTTCCTTTTAAGAAAGTGCCGATTTATTTCAGCTTTTATTTTGAAACAATTCTTAAATAAAATAAAAGAAAATAAAAGAAAATAAAATAACCTCTCTGAGCTGATGAAGAACAACCACAAAATAAAAAAGAATAAAATAAAATAAAGTAAAATAAAATAAAATAACCTCCCTGAGCTGATGAAGAACAACCACAAAATAAAATAAAATAAAGTAAAATAAAATAAAATAAAATAAAATAAAAGAACCTCTCTGAGCTGATGAAGAACAACCACAAAATAAAATAAAATAAAATAAAATAAAGTAAAATAAAATAAAATAACCTCCCTGAGCTGATGAAGAACAACCACAAAATAAAATAAAATAAAGTAAAATAAAATAAAATAAAATAAAATAAAAGAACCTCTCTGAGCTGATGAAGAACAGCCACAAAATAAAATAAAATAAAATAAAATAAAATAAAATAAAATAAAATAAAATTAAATAAAATTAAATAAAATAAAGTAAAGTAAAATAAAATAAAATAAAATAAAATAAAATAACCTCCCTGAGCTGATGAAGAACAACCACAAAATAAAATAAAATTAAATAAAATTAAATAAAATTAAATAAAATAAAGTAAAGTAAAATAAAATAAAATAAAATAAAATAACCTCCCTGAGCTGATGAAGAACAACCACAAAATAATAAAGAATAAAATAAAGTAAAGTAAAATAGAATAAAATAGAATAAAATAAAATAAAATAAAATAAAGCAAAATAAAATTAAATAAAATAAAATAAATAAAACCCTTTACAGATCAGCCACAAACTAACAAACAGTTACAGGGACAGGCAGAAAAAATAAGTAATATTATCCACAATGATGTTCTAACCAGCAACTGTCATATGTTACTGTTACTTATTATAGCATGTCATCATTATGAGCAGTAAAAGTGTTAATAACAATAAAAAATAATAAAACATTTACCATTAATATGTTTAGAAAATTATAAATATTAAAATAAATGTATACTTATTACTAAAGATAACTATACAATATTAGATCACTCTATTTTATATATTATAATATACAATTTAATATACAATATATAAAGCAACTCAGTAGTGAGGGTCTTCATTTTAATATATATATATATTTTTTACATTATTTCATTATAATATTGCTTTTAATTGTTTAAATTAAATAAAATTGTATTAAAGTGTATTAAATTGTATTAAATTGTTAAGCCTGTTAAGATGCCCGGGCTCTGTCGGCCTGCAGGGGCTTTTATTGTGAAGGGCGGCCGCGCTGGGGAACGCTGCAGTGTGGCGGCTCGTCCCTCGTGTCTCTCATGTTTGGTTTGGTGTTCGGACTTTTCCTCTCTGCGTTAGAGCCTGAAAAGCTGGCAGGATGGTGAAGGAGCAGTTCAGGGAGACGGATGTGGCCAAAAAGATGTAAGTCAGGATTAATCGCTGGATTAATTTGACATGTCTTTCTAATTTTTCCGGTCCACCTTAAATGCTGCAGTGGTTACAGTGGGGCGCGTGAAGCAGAGCGGTGTGTCACTGCTGCAGCTCTTAAGGTGGACCGGACAGGTTCGGAGGAGAAGCACATTTCAGCAGCGGAGCAGCTCTAGCAGCCTTCTCTGGTCTTCTGTCGTGTAGAGGACTGTAGTGATCAACACGTGGGGCTTTAGGGACATAAACAGACCGTCAGTGTCTTAGAAATTCACCCAGGGGTTCACCCAAAACCACGTACAACTGAATGCCACCTTTGGGTTCCCTGTCATATTCATACACACATCCATCCATCTCATCTGATCTCATAGCTGCTTCTCTGACCTCTCACATGAAGCTCATTACATCAAGCCTTTAGACCCTGGGGTCAGTACCGGAGGCCTTATGGGTCATGTGTGTATACACAGGGTTACAGGGCAGCCTCTGTCCATGCAGTTTCAGAGGCCCGGGTTTTTGACGCTGGTGGGACAGCAGGGCTACCGAAGACATCAGTGTGATACTAGGAGGAATATTAGGCCTAAGTTTGAAGACGTTTATGTGCTAAAGTGTTTATGACCAGTGAGAAATCTGGTACTCTTAGGTTGCCACTGGCTGCAGCACAACCTCAAAGCATGGTCAGTTTACACTGCGCTTAACAGTTGGAAAGGTGTTCTTTGCATGAAATTCTGCACCTTTTTGTATGTTAATAATAACTACACAGTTTTTAAATATATATGTATGTATATATATATATATAATTCTAAAATAATATTAGAATGCTGCATCGATACCACCTTCCTTTCCGATACCAGATTTTCAAGTGTCTGCCGATGCTGAGTACCGATACGATACTAACTCAAATACTTAAATACTCGATACTCTGCTCTAAATCCTGATACTTATAGAGCTCCACTTGTTATAGGTTCTATATTTTTTATATTTTATCCAAAATAAGCTTGAAAGAACAGTTGAGTTGAGGAACAGTACATTAGAAAAGTTTCAGAGCAGAGTATCGAGTATTTAAGTATTTGAGTTAGTATCGTATCGGTACTCAGTATCAGCAGATACTTGAAAATCTGATATTCATAGAGATCCACTTTTTATAGGTTCTATATTTTTATATTTTATCCCAAATAAGATCTGATCAACTTGAAAGAGCAGTTTACTGGTTGAGGAACATTAGAAAAGTTTCAGAGCTGAAATAATGAAAACGGCCACAGTGCAGAAACTCGAGCTTCACTGAACAGCTTTAGCTGCTGTTTAAATTCACATTTCAGAGCTTTAAAAACACCAGTTTAGAAACAAAGTGCATAATATGTTATATACCAAGTCTACCAGGTGGGCTTACCATGGCTTCATGTGCTAAAACGGCTAAACCAGCGACCAGTGAGAGAAATGTGGTACTCCCACTGTGCCACTGGCTGCAGCACAACCCCTAAAGCATTATGCATTATAAACAGAGAGAGGTGATCTCATCCCTCGGGATGCTCACGTTTTTGCATGATGCTCCTTTGTTTTCACTGTAAAATTTGAGAAAATTAAAAAAATCCACAGATTTGAACACCAGGTCCTCCGCTGTTTCCGAACCTGAGTTCTGAACCTTTGCCTTCCATTGAGTTTTGGTTGTTCAGACCTGAGGTTTTGATGAGGTCGGTGAAATGTTATAGTTTAAGCCTAAACAGCTCTAGTGAAGCACCTAATATCTCGAGTCTGGAAACACAGCCCTTGTTGAAGACCCCACAGGACCGAAATCGGTCTTCTGTGGTGACCTCTGAGCATGTGTGTCTTCATCATTGACAGATTTCTTTGTTCTTGTATCTTCTCAGAAGCCACATCTGTTTCGGTATGAAGTCGGCAGAGCAGATGCGTCAGCAGGCTCATATCCAGGTGGTCAGTAAGAACCTGTACAGTCAGGACACCAGCCACACGCCACTGTCCTATGGAGTGCTGGACCACCGCATGGTAGGCTCAACATGCTTCTCACACACACCTTACCTCAGCCTCATGAGGCATGCCTCATCTAAGTTACCTGAGGCTCGCAAGGCTTTCTTGCCCGGCTTGGCTGAGGCTGGTGAGGCGCACCCTCGCCCGGCTTGGCTGAGGCTGGTGAGGCGCACCCTCGCCCGGCTTGGCTGAGGCTCTAATGTATCGCACCTGGCATACCATGGCCTTTCAATGTGCCTCACCTGTCTTTCCCTCTGCTCTCCGTCAGGGCACAAGTGAGAAGGATCGTCCATGTGAGACCTGCGGGAAGAACCTGGCTGACTGTCTCGGTCACTATGGTTACCTGGACCTGGAGCTGCCCTGCTTCCATATCGGCTACTTCAAAGCCACAATCGGGATCCTGCAGGTGAGCTCGCCGCACAGGAAACACCTGAGCTACTGATAAATGAGGGTCTGAACATGGCAGTGCTCTGCAGTGTAGCAGTTTATGAAAGTATTATTGAACAATTTTACATCCTCTCTCACTTTTATAGGTTCTTTAGTAAAGGAAGGGTGAGAGTTGGGTGGAGAGGAAGGGTGAGAGTTGGGTGGAGAGGAAGGGTGAGAGCTGGAGGGCGAGGGAGAGTGGAGTTGGAGCTGGAGGGCGAGGGAGAGCAAGGGTTAGTTGGAGAGTGAGAGTGAGGGTGAAGGTTGGAGTGCAAGGGTGACTGGGAGCAAGGGTTGGATGGAGAGTGAGGGTAAGGAAGGGTGAGAGTTGGGTGGAGAGGAAGGGTGAGAGCTGGAGGGTTATGGAGAGCAAGGGTTAGAGCTGAAGGGTGAGGAAATGTGAAAGTTGGGTGGAGAGGAAGGGTGAAGGTTGGAGTGCGAGGGTTCGATTGGGAGCTGGAGGGTGAGAGGTGGGTGGAGAGGGAGGGTGGGAGCTGGAGGGTGAGGGAGAGCAAGAGTTGGAGCTGGAGGGCGAGGGAATGCGGCAGAGCGGTAGAGAGGGAGAGTGATGGAGACGGCAAGCTAGAGCTTCTCACGTTAGGAAGATCTCAGACGTTTACAAGCACACTACCACAGCACTGCAGGACTGTGTGTGTGTGTGTGTGTGTGTGTGTGTGTGTGTGTGTGTGTGTGTGTGTGTGTGTGTGGGAAAAGGCTGAATGAGTAACTGAACCTCTCCCCGTCTGCATCAGATGATCTGTAAGACGTGTTCTCGGATCATGCTGAATAAGGAGGAGAGGCAGCAGTTCCTGGATTACCTGCGCCGGCCCGGCCTGGCCTACCTGCAGAAACGCGGCCTCAAGAAGAAGATATCCGACAAGTGCAGGAAGAAGAACGTCTGCCTGTACTGCAACGCCTTCAACGGTACACGTGTGATCCAACAGCCAGTAGAATTTACACCCGCTTTCAATCCTGCAGGGATCTTTAATGAAGGGCACCTTCCTCCTCCTCCTCCCCTTTCTTCTGATAGGTCCAGTAAAGAAGTGTGGTTTACTGAAGATCATCCATGAGAAGTATAAGACCACTAAGAAGGTGGTGGACCCCATCGTCTCTGACTTCCTGCAGTCCTTTGACATTGCCATCGAACACAACAAGGAGGTGGAGGCACTGCTGAGCAGGGCACAGGTGAGCGGTTCTGGGCCTACCTGGGTTTACCTGGGTTTACCTGGGTTTACCTGTGGGTTGTATGGACTTAAAGCTGCATACTTGGATAGACCTGGATTCAGTAGGCTTACCCTCTTTACCTGGGCTTATTTGGGTTGACTGGAGTCTGTGCTCACCCGGGTTTTGCCCAGAGTGCATCTAGGGAGAGGGAGAGCGAGGGTTGGATGGAGAGGGAGAGCGAGGGTTGGATGGAGAGGGAGAGTGAGAGCTAGAGGACAAGGGAGAGCGAGGGTTGGATGGAGAGGGAGAGCGAGGGTTGGATGGAGAGGGAGAGTGAGAGCTAGAGGACAAGGGAGAGCGAGGGTTGGATGGAGAGGGAGAGCGAGGGTTGGATGGAGAGGGCGGGCGAGAGCGAGGGTTGGATGGAGAGGGAGAGTGAGAGCTAGAGGGCAAGGGAGAGCGAGGGTTGGATGGAGAGGGAGAGCGAGGGTTGGATGGAGAGGGCGGGCGAGAGCGAGGGTTGGATGGAGAGGGCAGGCGGGAGAGAGCTGGAGGGTGAGGGAGCGAGGGTTGGATGGAGGGTGAGGGAGCGAGGGTTGGATGGAGAGGGCAGGTGGCAGAGAGCTGGAGGGTGAGGGAGCGAGGGTTGGATGGAGGGTGAGGGAGCGAGGGTTGGATGGAGGGTGAGGGAGCGAGGGTTGGATGGAGGGTGAGGGCGAGGGTTGGATGGAGGGTGAGGGCGAGGGAGGGTGAGAGCTGGAGGGCGAGGGTTGGATGGAGAGGGTGAGAGCTGGAGGGCGAGTGTGAGGGTTGGATGGAGAGGGAGGGCGAGAGTTGGCTGGAGAGTGAGGGGGAAAGGTGGAGTGCAAGGGTGAAAGGTGCAGAGCGAGGGTGAGGGGGGCAGAGCGAGGGTTGGGTGGAGAGCGAGGGTTGGACGTTTACTGTAAAATTTAATGCTAAAATATGAAAGATGGAAATTGTTCTGATCTTCGTTCTTCCAGGAGAACCTGAACCCACTGGTGGTTCTGAATCTGTTCCGGAGGATTCCTAATGAAGATGTTCCTCTGCTGCTGATGAACCCTGAGGCGGGTAAACCTGCTGACCTCATTCTGACCCGCCTCCTCGTCCCACCCCTCTGTATCCGCCCATCAGTTGTCAGCGACCTCAAATCGGGCACCAACGAGGACGACCTCACGATGAAGCTCACGGAGATCATCTTCCTCAATGACGTCATTAAGAAGGTCGGCCATCGACTGATTTCCGCGCTTGGTTATAAAAGCAGCAGTCCGTAGTAACGGGATGGGTTTCTGACCCCGGAGTTATTATAAACACTATTTCAACGCGAAATGCTAGGCTAACATTGCTAACAAACACTGGACTGAGGTTGTGTTCACACCAGCACCGATGCAGTGCAACAAAAACATTATAGAGCATTATAGAGCGCCCCCTATGCTTCCTGTAATGTATTACAGTCTGTCAGAATGAGCGTGTGGATCATATGAAACCTTATAGAGCATTATAGAGCGCCCCCTACACTTCCTGTAGTGTATTACAGTCTGTCAGAATGAGCGTGTGGATCATATGAACGTTATAGGGCATTATAGAGCGCCCCCTACGCTTCCTGTAGTGTGTTACAGTCTGTCACAATAAGCGTGTGGATCATATGAACAATATAGAGCATTATAGAGCGCCCCCTACACTTCCTGTAGTGTATTACAGTCTGTCAGAATGAGCGTGTGGATCATATGACCATTATAGAGCATTATAGAGCGCCCCCTACGCTTCCTGTAGTGTATTACAGTCTGTCACAATGAGCGTGTGGATCATATGAACATTATAGAGCATTATAGAGCGCCCCCTACGCTTCCTGTAGTGTATTACAGTCTGTCAGAATAAGCGTGTGGATCATATGATCATTATAGAGCATTATAGAGCGTCCCCTACGCTTCCTGTAGTGTATTACAGTCTGTCAGAATGAGCGTGTGGATCATATGAACATTATAGAGCATTATAGAGCGCCCCCTACGCTTCCTGTAGTGTATTACAGTCTGTCAGAATGAGAGTGTGGATCAGATGAACATTGTAGAGCATTATAGAGCGCCCCCTAAGCTTCCTGTAGTGTATTACAGTCTGTCAGAATGAGCGTGTGGATCATATGAACATTATAGAGCATTATAGAGCGCCTCCTACGCTTCCTGTAGTGTATTACAGTCTGTCAGAACGAGCGTGTGGATCATATAAACATTATAGAGCATTATAGAGCGCCTCCTACGCTTCCTGTAGTGTATTACAGTCTGTCAGAATGAGCATGTGGATCATATGAACATTATAGACATAAGATAATCCTTTATTAGTCCCACAGTGGGGAAATTCTCAGAGCGCCCCCTACGCTTCCTGTAGTGTATTACAGTCTGTCAGAACATCCTTTGATAACCAACTAGGATGCCCTAGCAACCACTAAGCAACACCCTAGAAACCACCTAGGATACCATAGCATCTTGCAACACCTATTACAACTATCTAGTAACCACTTAGCAATGTCATAGCAACCAGATAGCAACGCCATAGCTAGGAGTAGTCCGAAGGCCTCCAGTACTGAAACCGCCGCATCACTGATTCCTCCTCTTTTCTTTCTCGCAGCACCGTATGTCCGGAGCTAAGACTCAGATGATCATGGAGGACTGGGATTTCCTCCAGCTGCAGTGCGCTCTGTACATCAACAGCGAACTGTCCGGTATCCCCCTCAACATGGCCCCTAAGAAGTGGACCCGCGGCTTCGTGCAGAGGCTGAAGGGTAAACAAGGTAAAGGAGCAGATTTTACATGACCCATTAAACCACTTTTCTACAGGGTAACATGATCGCCTGGCTTCCCCAACTTCCTGACTCCTCCCAAAAGTACTGGATGGAGCTCCATCATCCATCATTCCAGAGAGCACAGTTCTTCCACTGCTCCACAGCTCAATGCTGGGGGGCTTTATACCCCTCTACTAGCCCACACCTGGCATTAGGCAGCATGGTGCCAATAGGTTGGTCCTATTCAATTGGCAGTACTTCTCTACAGGGACTAGACAAGCTCTGGGTGTCTGTGTCAGCAATGGGTGCAATTTATTAGAAGGGCTGTCCACAAACTTTTGGACATATAGCGTAGCTAACATTTACTTCAACTTGAGATCATATCTGTGTCTTGTTTACGCATGTGTACACACACACACACACACACACACACACACACAGATCTGTTTGAAGTCTTTGAAGTGACCCGCCCACTAAATGCTGCTCTGACACAAAATAAATCATATTAGACTAAGATCCTGTGTGCTCTTCATCAGGTCGTTTCCGTGGTAACCTATCCGGAAAAAGAGTGGATTTCTCCGGACGAACTGTGATCTCTCCAGACCCGAACCTGAGGATCGACGAGGTGGCTGTACCTGTTCATGTGGCCAAAATTCTCACCTACCCTGAAAAGGTGAGAAGGTGTACGCCTTCTGTAGTGTATTATAGTCTGTCAGAATGAGCGTGTGGATCATATGATCATTATAGAGCATTATAGAGCGCCCCCTACGCTTCCTGTAGTGTATTACAGTCTGTCAGAATGAGCGTGTGGATCATATGAACATTATAGAGCATTATAGAGCGCCCCCTACGCTTCCTGTAGTGTATTACAGTCTGTCAGAATAAGCGTGTGGATCATATGAACATTATAGAGCATTATAGAGCGCCCCCTACGCTTCCTGTAGTGTATTACAGTCTGTCAGAATGAGCGTGTGGATCATATAAACATTATAGAGCATTATAGAGCGCCCCCTACTCTTCCTGTAGTGTATTACAGTCTGTCAGAATGAGCATGTGGATCATATGAACATTATAGAGCATTACAGAGCGCCCCCTATGCTTCCTGTAGTGTATTACAGTCTGTCAGAATGAGCGTGTGGATCATATGAACATTATAGAGCATTACAGAGCGCCCCCTATGCTTCCTGTAGTGTATTACAGTCTGTCAGAATGAGCGTGTGGATCATATGAACATTATAGAGCATTATAGAGCGCCCCCTATGCTTCCTGTAGTGTATTACAGTCTGTCAGAGTGAGCGTGTGGATCATATGATCATTATAGAGCGCCCCCTATGCTTCCTGTAGTGTATTACAGTCTGTCAGAGTGAGCGTGTGGATCATATGAACATTATAGAGCATTATAGAGCGCCCCCTACGCTTCCTGTAGTGTATTACAGTCTGTCAGAATGAGCGTGTGGATCATATGATCATTATAGAGTATTATAGAGCGCCCCCTACACTTCCTGTAGTGTATTACAGTCTGTCAGAATGAGCGTGTGGATCATATGAACATTATAGAGCATTATAGAGCGCCCCCTATGCTTCCTATAGTGTATTACAGTCTGTCAGAGTGAGCGTGTGGATCATATGAGCATTATAGCGCATTATAGAGCGCCCCCTACGCTTCCTGTAGTGTATTACACTCTGTCAGAATGAGCGTGTGGATCATATGAACATTATAGAGCATTATAGAGCGCCCCCTGCACTTCCTGTAGTGTATTACAGTCTGTCAGAATAAGCGTGTGGATCATATGAACATTATAGAGCATTATAGAGCGCCCCCTACGCTTCCTGTAGTGTATTACAGTCTGTCAGAATGAGCGTGTGGATCATATAAACATTATAGAGCATTATAGAGCGCCCCCTACTCTTCCTGTAGTGTATTACAGTCTGTCAGAATGAGCATGTGGATCATATGAACATTATAGAGCATTACAGAGCGCCCCCTATGCTTCCTGTAGTGTATTACAGTCTGTCAGAATGAGCGTGTGGATCATATGAACATTATAGAGCATTACAGAGCGCCCCCTATGCTTCCTGTAGTGTATTACAGTCTGTCAGAATGAGCGTGTGGATCATATGAACATTATAGAGCATTATAGAGCGCCCCCTATGCTTCCTGTAGTGTATTACAGTCTGTCAGAGTGAGCGTGTGGATCATATGATCATTATAGAGCGCCCCCTATGCTTCCTGTAGTGTATTACAGTCTGTCAGAGTGAGCGTGTGGATCATATGAACATTATAGAGCATTATAGAGCGCCCCCTATGCTTCCTGTAGTGTATTACAGTCTGTCAGAATGAGCGTGTGGATCATATGAACATTATAGAGCATTACAGAGCGCCCCCTACGCTTCCTGTAGTGTATTACAGTCTGTCAGAATGAGCGTGTGGATCATATGATCATTATAGAGTATTATAGAGCGCCCCCTACACTTCCTGTAGTGTATTACAGTCTGTCAGAATGAGCGTGTGGATCATATGAACATTATAGAGCATTATAGAGCGCCCCCTATGCTTCCTATAGTGTATTACAGTCTGTCAGAGTGAGCGTGTGGATCATATGAGCATTATAGCGCATTATAGAGCGCCCCCTACGCTTCCTGTAGTGTATTACACTCTGTCAGAATGAGCGTGTGGATCATATGAACATTATAGAGCATTATAGAGCGCCCCCTACGCTTCCTGTAGTGTATTACAGTCTGTCAGAATGAGCGTGTGGATCATATGAACATTATAGAGCATTATAGAGCGCCCCCTGCACTTCCTGTAGTGTATTACAGTCTGTCAGAATGAGCGTGTGGATCATATGAACATTATAGAGCATTATAGAGCGCCCCCTGCACTTCCTGTAGTGTATTACAGTCTGTCAGAATGAGCGTGTGGATCATATGAACATTATAGAGCATTACAGAGCGCCCCCTATGCTTCCTGTAGTGTATTACAGTCTGTCAGAATGAGTTTGTGGATCATATAAACATTATAGAGCATTATAGAGCGCCCCCTACACTTCCTGTAGTGTATTACAGTCTGTCAGAATGAGTTTGTGGATCATATAAACATTATAGAGCATTATAGAGCGCCCCCTACGCTTCCTTTATTGAAAGAGCAGGTTTTTATAAACATATCCTGTAATAAAATCTGTCAAACTTTTTGAAAGTTGTAAAGCTACTTATTGATTGACAGGTTTTCACATTAAGCCCAAATGAATGAATGTATGAATTTTATTAAATTGATAAACTGATGATTGTTTACTCAGTTTTGTTTGTCTTTGGGCTTCTGGCAACAATCCTACATCATCCTGAACCATTCCTGTAGGTGAATAAAGCCAACATCGAGCTGATGAGGAAGCTGGTGAAGAACGGTCCAGATGTTCATCCTGGAGCAAACTTCATCCAGCAGAGACACATGCAGATGAAGAGGTATTTTAGGAGGTTTTTAGAAGGGCTCAGCAATAAAAAGCATTATTAGAACCTATATATATATTTATTATATGTATTTATTTATTTATTTATATATTAATTTTTCTGTTTACGACACCAAACAAACACTCACTGGTTTCATTAGTAAACCAAACTGGCTGATTTTGGTTCTGGTCCAGTAGAGCTGTACAGTACGTTTGTTTGCCGTCAGGTTTCTGAAGTACGGGAACCGGGAGAAGATGGCTCAGGAGCTGAAGCTGGGCGACGTGGTGGAGAGGCACATGATCGACGGAGACATCGTCCTGTTCAACAGACAGCCGTCTCTGCACAAACTCAGCATCATGGCGCACATCGTGAGTCCAAACACGGCCGTAATGTCCAAAAGCTGCTCCTGACCGACTGACTGGACCCAGAACCAGCCAGTAGGACCCCGGGTTCAGGGCTCTGTTCTGAGTTCAGATGAAGGCTGTTGACCAGTTCAGGGGCACTTTATTAGAAACCCCTACTGCCTTGTGCCATCGCTCAATGGCCGTTTTATTGGAAACCCATTAGTGCCTCGTGCTTCCGCTCGCCGGCCGCTTTATTGGAAGCCCCATAGTACCTTGTGCTCCCGCTTGCTGGCCGCTTTATTAGAAACCCCTACCACCTTGTGCTTCCGCTAGCCGGCCGCTTTATTGGAAACCCCTTAGTACCTTGTGCTTCCGCTCGCAGGCCGCTTTATTGGAAACCCCTTAGTACCTTGTGCTTCCGCTAGCCGGCCGCTTTATTGGAAACCCCTTAGTACCTTGTGCTTCCGCTAGCCGGCCGCTTTATTGGAAACCCATTAGTGCCTCGTGCTTCCGCTCGCCGGCCGCTTTATTGGAAACCCCATAGTACCTTGTGCTTCCGTTCGCCGGCCGCTTTATTGGAAACCCCTTAGTACCTTGTGCTTCCGCTCACCAGCCGCTTTGTTGGAAACCCCTTAGTGCCTTGTGCTTCCGCTAGCCGGCCGCTTTATTGGAAACCCCTTAGTACCTTGTGCTTCCGCTCACCAGCCGCTTTGTTGGAAACCCCTTAGTGCCTTGTGCTTCCGCTAGCCGGCCGCTTTATTGGAAACCCCTTAGTACCTTGTGCTTCCGCTCGCCGGCCGCTTTATTGGAAACCCCATAGTACCTTGTGCTTCCGCTCGCCGGCCGCTTTATTGGAAACCCCTTAGTACCTTGTGCTTCCGCTCGCCGGCCGCTTTATTGGAAACCCCATAGTACCTTGTGCTTCCGCTCGCCGGCCGCTTTATTGGAAACCCCTTAGTGCCTTGTGCTTCCGCTCGCCGGCCGCTTTATTGGAAACCCCATAGTACCTTGTGCTTCCGCTCGCGGGCCACTTTATTGGAAACCCCTTAGTGCCTTGTGCTTCCGCTCGCCGGCCGCTTTATTGGAAACCCCATAGTACCTTGTGCTTCCGCTCGCGGGCCACTTTATTGGAAACCCCTTAGTGCCTTGTGCTTCCGCTCGCCGGCCGCTTTATTGGAAACCCCATAGTACCTTGTGCTTCCGCTCGCGGGCCACTTTATTGGAAACCCCATAGTACCTTGTGCTTCCGCTCACCGGCCGCTTTGTTGGAAACCCATTAGTGCCTTGTGCTTCCGCTCGCCGGCCGCTTTATTGGAAACCCCATAGTACCTTGTGCTTCCGCTCGCCGGCCGCTTTATTGGAAACCCCTTAGTACCTTGTGCTTCCGCTCGCCGGCCGCTTTATTATTATTATTTATTTTATTATTTATGAGTTAAAGGATCGAATGTTTACGGGACACACACACAGGTGACTCTGTCCTGCCCTCAGGCTCAGGTCTGTTTCAGGTGTTTTTCTCCTCTTTTAAAATTCTCTTCTCTCCTCAGGCTCGCGTGAAGCCCCACAGGACGTTCCGCTTTAACGAGTGTGTGTGTACGCCGTATAACGCTGACTTTGATGGAGATGAGATGAACCTTCATCTGCCGCAGACGGAGGAGGCCAAGGCCGAGGCGCTCGTCCTTATGGGGGTGAGTGAGATGAGGAGGAGCCGGTGTGGTGGAGGCAGCAGTCTGTAGTATGATGTAGCGCTGCTGTTGTGCTGCTCTGGGCTCGGAGCACTATGGAGCTTTGGTAAAGTGGGCCGGACAGCGCTCACCAGAACTGTGTAACGCTGCGTAACCAGAGTCGTCATATGTTAAAAAAAAAAAAAAAGTTATTTGATTTTTAAAGTTATTTTAATTAATTAAATCATTAATGAATTAAATTCTCTTCCTCAGACTAAGGCAAACCTGGTGACCCCAAGAAACGGAGAGCCTCTGATCGCAGCTATTCAGGATTTTCTGACAGGTGTGTGTCGGTGTTTGAAACCATACTACCTTATGCTTCCGCTCAGTGGCCGCTTTATTGGAAACCCCTCAGTACCTTGTGCTTCCGCTCAGTGGCCGCTTTATTGGAAACCCCTCAGTACCTTGTGCTTCCGCTCAGTGGCCGCTTTATTGGAAACCCCTCAGTACCTTGTGCTTCTGCTCACTGGCCGCTTTATTAGAAACCCCATGTTCTTTTTGGCGGAGTCTGTTCAGCTCTGGACGGGACGTTACAGCACCGCCAGCGTTTGTTCCAGTGCTCTGCTCTTCTGTTGTGTAGATTTGGTGCTGAATCAGCACAACACTGCTCCCATGAATTGGTTACAAACGCCTCAAGCATCAACAAACATCAACAAGCTCTCAGACTCTCATCCTGTAGTTGTTACTGCGAACGTTCTGTGTTCTGCCTGAAGCCTGAGCCTAAAAAAAACTCCCAAGAAATGTTCAGAAGAGTGAAATAAGTCAAACCTCTCCACTTCACTGAGCAGTAGTACGGGACGCTCTGGAGCAGCTGTGAGCACATGTCCCTAAGGTCACTGTACCTAATGCCGAGCATGGGCTAGAGGGGTAGAATGCCCCCAGCACTGGGTGAATGATTTAAGCTCCATCCAGTATCTTTGGGATGAGTTGGAGTGGCAGAACCGGTCATTCAACATCCGTATCCTGATCTTGCTGATGCTCTTGTGTGGCTGAATGCAATCAAATCCTCTTCACAGCAGTTTTCCAAGCTTTCTCAGAAGAAGGTGGTTACTGCAGCAAGAGGAGGGGCAAGCTGCCTACCTGTTATTATAGAATCGATGCTGGAGGACCAGGTGGCCAAATACTTTTGGCCATGTTGAGTTGCCCATGTGAATATTGTGTGTTCAAGTGTGTGTCAGCAGATGGAGCTCTTGCACTCTTTCTGAGAGGTGTGTGTGTGTGCTTGCAGGTGCGTATCTGCTCACTCTGAAGGACACGTTCTTCGACCGAGCGAAGGCCTGCCAGATCGTCGCCTCCATTCTGGTGGGAAAAGATGAAAAAATCAAAGTCACTCTGCCTCACCCAGCTATCATCAAGGTATCCTCTCTCACTCTCTGTTTCACTCACTACCACTGTTAGGGATGCACCGATCCGATACTAGGATCATATATCAGTCCCGATACTACCAAAATTAGCTGGATTGGGTATCGGATAATTAGTCTGATCAATTTACGGAACCCAATTCTCGCACCGCCACCTACAGACATACACAGATCATCGCAAACAGCAGGACTCCTCCTATCTAACCAGCATGGGGCCCTTGCCCTGTCATCAACCATCAGCCAGTAATCCAGCTTGCTCGTCTGCCATGTAAGGAGAACCGAGGGGGGGGTGGGGGTCGCTCCTCTTTAGTCTCATATTTTCAGTCCTGAGCCCAGACAGCACTGTGCCGAGGTCCAGAGTCCACAGTTATTCATTTTAGTGACCAATTAACAGAAATCTCTTTATTATTGTTTGTTTAGTAAAGTTAGTAAATATTGTTTACATCAATCCTGAGGCCTGAAGTCTCTCCCAGATGTTCAGGTATATGGTTTATTAATTCAACAACGATATCTGATCATTGTCGGGTATCGGCCGATATGTAAAGTTCTTGTATCGGTATCTGTATCGTAATGGAAAAGGATGGATCAGTGCATCCCTGACCTCTGTTTACATATTCTCTTTAGCCCCACTTTAAATGAAGCGTCTCTGTGAACAGTGTAACTGCACATCTATGATCCGAGCGACTGCTGGTGTAACTGCTGATGTGCAGATGGGTTACAGTGGTACAGATGTGTTCAGTACAAATACAGATGTGCATCTCAGTATATTCATATGTGGTTACAGACGTGTAATATATAGGAATATTTATATGAACTGCTTAGGTCAAAACTGACCACTGACTTTGTTTATTTGGGTTTATTCTAATGTTATATAGAGTTAATTACAGGTAGACACTCACTGATCACTAACATTGTTTATTTGGGTTTATTTTATAGTTTAATGTTCTATAAATTCAGTGGTCAGTGGGTGTCTACCTGTAATTAACTTGTTGTAACATTAAAATAAACCCAAATAAAGTTAAGAGTTAATTGCAGGTAGACACTCTCACTGACCACTGACTTTCTGTTTATTTGGGTTTATTCTAATGTTATATAGAGTTAATTACAGGTAGACGCTCTCACTGAACACTGACTTTATTTAATTGGGGTTTATTCTAATGTTATATAGAGTTAATTACAGATAGACACTCTCACTACAGTTATTATAGACATTTAATTTTGAGTACGTTCTCATATTTAGCCTATAACAGTTTAGCCCCACCCACTCATAAGGACATTATAGGGTTATAATACAGATGTTTTTACCGTGGTGTGAGTAGATTTCTTATATTTCTCTTGTGTCCGTTAGCCCATGCGTCTGTGGACGGGGAAACAGATCTTCAGTCTCATCCTGAAGCCCAGCAAGAGCTGCCCAGTTAAAGCAAACCTGAGGACCAAAGGAAAGCAGTACTGTGGAAAAGGAGAGGACCTGTGTTCTAATGACTCCTGTGAGTTTAAACACACACACACACACACACACACACAGAGGGTATGCATGTGATGTCACTGCTGTGGGAAAAAAAACAGTCTGGGTGGCAGCATGAACGCCACTGAGAGCTGTCGTGCGATTGGCTGTACAAACAGATCCAGCAGGAATTCAGAGCTTCCTTCTACAGAAGAGCAGAGAAACGAATGGATTTGCTGCAATTCTGGAATCCAGGTACTGAAACATGAGGGAGCTCACTGTTCAGTAAAGTCACGCTCTGAAAACAGGTGGGAAAAACAACAAAGCCCACCGTAGTTGTGAGTTTTAGCGACATGCTAAGTTCAAGTGAAAGGGAAAGCTAGTAAACCTGGATGAGCCAGTCTACTAACTGAGCCTGAGCCTCTCCTAAGACCCGTTCCCTCGACTCTGTGCTCTCAGATCTGAGGCTTCATCCTCTGAACAGGTGGATCTGAGCCTCAGGTAGCTGGACGCTCCTGGCTACACATCGCTGGGGGTTCTTTGGTACTGTGGACGGGTCGCTGTGGAGTCCAGCTGCTTTTAACTAGAGCAGATAGTCGCTGGTTTCAGTCCCGGTTTGGCCGTTTCCCTAATAAACGCTGCAGCAGAGCTGCTAAATGATCGGCCGCTCGGCCCCGAGACTGAAGGGGGCGTCTTCCAGCGGGAACGTGGCGTCACTGCAGACCCTCTATTGAAGGAGGGGTTTACCCTATTTCACATTTCAGTCCCTTTAAGTGCTTACTGGGCAATTTCAATACATTTACCCGCTCCCATTACCATTAACTTCGATTATATGGGTTTACTCTAATGTTATATAGAGTTCATTACAGGTAGACGCTCTCACTGACCGCTGACTTTATGTTTATTTATGTTTATTCTAATGTTATATAGAGTTAATTACAGGTAGACACTCACTGACCACTGACTTTATGTTTATTTGGGTTTATTCTAATGTTATATAGAGTTAATTACAGGTAGACACTCACTGACCACTGACTTTATGTTTATTTGGGTTTATTCTAATGTTATATAGAGTTAATTACAGGTAGACACTCACTGACCACTGACTATGTTTATTTGGGTTTATTCTAATGTTATATAGAGTTAATTACAGGTAGACACTCTCACTGACCACTGACTTTGTTTTTTTGGGTTTATTCTAATGTTATATAGAGTTAATTACAGGTAGACACTCACTGACCACTGACTTTATGTTTATTTGGGTTTATTCTAATGTTATATAGAGTTAATTACAGGTAGACACTCTCACTGACCACTGACTATGTTTATTTGGGTTTATTCTAATGTTATATAGAGTTAATTACAGGTAGATGCTCTCACTGACCACTGACTTTGTTTATTTATGTTTATTCTAATGTTATATAGAGTTAATTACAGGTAGACACTCACTGACCACTGACTTTATGTTTATTTGGGTTTATTCTAATGTTATATAGAGTTAATTACAGGTAGACACTCTCACTGACCACTGACTATGTTTATTTGGGTTTATTCTAATGTTATATAGAGTTAATTACAGGTAGATGCTCTCACTGACCACTGACTTTGTTTATTTATGTTTATTCTAATGTTATATAGAGTTAATTACAGGTAGACACTCACTGACCACTGACTTTATGTTTTTTTGGGTTTATTCTAATGTTATATAGAGTTAATTACAGGTAGACGCTCTCACTGACCACTGACTATGTTTATTTGGGTTTAATTTAATGTTATATAGAGTTAATTACAGGTAGACACTCTCACTGACCGCTGACTTTATGTTTATTTGGGTTTATTCATACTTCATACTGGATATTGATGCTATTTAGAGCCTCACACTGGATATTGATGTGATGTGATATTGTACTAATTGGTTTCAGCTTCTCAGCAGTATTGTCTCCCTCTAGATTCTGAAAGTTTGTTGAACTGCAGTGAAGAGTAACCTGTGTGTCTGTCTGTGTGTCTGTCTGTGTGTCTGTCTGTGTGTCTGTCTGCGTAGTTGTGGTGATCCAGAACAGTGAGCTGCTTTGTGGCAGTATGGATAAAGGGACTCTGGGTTCTGGATCCAAGAATAATATTTTCTACATCCTGCTGAGGGACTGGGGGCAGCTGGAGGCCGCCAACGCCATGAGCCGCCTCGCCAGACTCGCACCTGTTTACCTGTGTACGGTATTTTTATTTATTTTTCTGTGTTCTCTATATTTCAGTATGAATTATTCTAAAATGGTCAAATTGAAAATAATTAATCAGTACATTGTTTCTGATTTGAGTGTTGATAGACACTATATGGACAAAAGTATTGGGACACCTGCGCATTCACACTTTCTTCTGAAATTAAGGATATTTAAAAGGAGTTGATCCTGCTTCTGTTGGAGTAACTGTTTCTACCATCCAGGGAAGAAGACTTTCTACTAGATTTTAAAGGAGCATTGCTGTGAGGATTTGATTGCATTCAGTGACCAGAATATTAGCGAGGTCAGAATGTTGAGGATGATCACCACCCCACCTCATCTTAAAAATACTGGCTGGAGCTCTGCCATCCATCATTCCAGAGAACACAGTTCTTCCACTGCTCCACAACTCAATGCTGGTGGGCTTTTTACCCCTCTAGCCCACGCCTGGCATTATTGGGCAGCATGGTGCCAATAGGGTCATTAGTGTCTATCTGCTCCTATTCTATTGGCAGTACCTCTCTACAGCGACTAGACAAGCTGTGTGTATGCGAAAGTTGCACAACTGTCAGCAGTGGATGCATAGGAAAGTAGCTGAATGCATTTATTAGAGTAAACAGGGTGTCCACAAACTTTTGGTTTATGCATATGAGTATTTTAGACAGTTTTAACTGCATTAAAGCCATGTGAGCATCAAGATGGTATCACCGAGTTATACCAGTGGTCTTCTTTAACTGTTTGCTTAAGTGTGTGTGTTTGTGTCTTTTAGCTAACCGGGGATTCTCTATTGGAATTGGTGATGTCACCCCTGGTCAGGGCCTGCTGAAGGCCAAGCAGGAGCTGCTGGACGCCGGTTATAAGAAATGTGACGAATACATCGAGGCTTTAAACACTGGAAAGCTGCAGCAGCAACCAGGCTGCACTGCTGAGGAAACACTGGAGGTAGTATATGCTCACACACACACAAACAAATGCGCTCACACACTTATTGGTGCTTTAATAAAAGGCAGTACAGTGTAAAGTCCTGTAGTATCACTCTACCGCCTCAGTGCACCTACTTTGGGTAAAGGAAGTAGAGAAGCATGAGTCCCTAATAGAGGGTCTGCAGTGACGCCACGTTCCCGCTGGAAGACGCCCCCTTCGGTCTCTGGGCCGAGCGGCCGATCATTCAGCAGCTCTGCTGCAGCGTTTATTAGGGAAGCGGCCAAACCGGGACTGAAACCAGCGACTATCTGCTCAAGTTAAAAGCAGCTGGACTCCACAGCGACCCGTCCACAGTACCAAAGAACCCCCAGCGATGTGTAGCCAGGAGCGTCCAGCTACCTGAGGCTCAGATCCACCTGTTCAGAGGATGAAGCCTCAGATCTGAGAGCACAGAGTCGAGGGAACGGGTCTTAGGAGAGGCTCAGGCTCAGTTAGTAGACTGGCTCATCCAGGTTTACTAGCTTTCCCTTTCACTTGAACTTAGCATGTCGCTAAACTCACAACTACGGTGGGCTTTGTTGTTTTTCCCACCTGTTTTCAGAGCGTAACAGGGGAGCTCTCCGCCACCTGTGACGTCACGTGCATATGTAACGGTGGTACTTCCTCATACTTCTCAACTCCAGAGACTAAACACACACACACACACACACTTATTCGCCCAATGTGAATCCCAGACAGTGTGAAAGCATTGCACTACATAAAACCTCACTGCATCACTCTGGACTCGTCCATTGCACGGACGATTATTTATTTATTTATAAATAGCTGCTGGAGTATCGAGTATTTTAAACAGTATGCAGGTTTTATTGCACAACCCTACTTCCCACTGCTGCCTCAGTCTCTATCCTATTTATTTACACCTTCTAGTCTGCACTCAGCGTCTTGTCTATATATTATATATTGGTACAGAATTTGCCATATTAAAGGGACTTTTATGTTGAAGCAGTTAGTGCAGGCGGGGCACTCCGAGGCTTAAACAGCAGCGTAGAGTCAGCCTTATTCTCTCTTCTTTGGTCAATTGCTCCTCGAACTGCATTTTAATAAAGTCCATATTAGAGCTGGGCAATTATGGACATTTTTAGATCCCGATATTAGATCCTGAAGACATTATTTACGATATACAGTGTTTAACGCAATATTTCATCACGTAGACAAAATGCAGTGTACAGTGTACTCAAAATATGCTTCACTATTGAATTAAATAAGACCGATTACACTCTTTGTAAGGAAATATGCAGATAACCAGTGCTCTTTAAGAACTGACGATATCCATGATACACTCAAAAGCATATTGTGTACCACAATATCAAAATTGATCACGATACGATAAAATATTGTCATATTGCCCAGCTTTAGGTAATACTGACATTAATTAGAAGCGTTCCCTCTCTTTTCTCTTGGACGCTGATGCGGCCGTCCCGTCCGTCAAGTTTACAGCCTTCATTGTCATTTCAACTACATACAGAGTACCCAGTGAACCCAAACAACCTACCTCATTTTGTCTGTGATATATATATATATATATATATATATATATATATATATATATATATATATATATATATATATATATATATATATATATAAATATTGTGTTAAATATCGTAAAAACAAGTGTCTTCGGGATCTAATATCGTGATCTAAAAATGTCCATAAATGTCCATAATTGCTCTAATATGGACTTTATTAAAATGCAGTTCGAGGAGCAATTGACCAGAGGCTACCTTACACATCGGCGTCCATGAGCAGAGAGAACAAGGCCGACTCTACGCTGCTGTTTTAGCCTCGGAGTGCCCCGCCTGCACTAACTGCTTCAAAATAAAGGTCCCTTTAATATGGCTAATTCTGTACCAATACATATTCATGTACATGAGTCATTTTTTTATCTTGCTGCACGTCCCATCTGTACTGACTAAGCAGTAACACAAAATACTTCCAGACTGAAAGCTAAAATTACTGGTGATTGATTGATTGATTTTGTTTATTTTATTTATTTATTGTTTAAATAATTTTATTTTTTTGCCGATCTGACCTGTGACTCAAAAACAGGAATCCGAACCGATCTGTGGGTTTTCTGATCTGTTACCCTACTGGTCAGTGGTGTAGTGTGATGTGTACTGTACTGTGGGGGTGAGGGGTGTGTAATGAGGCTGTAATGAAGGCTAATGATGGAGCAGAGGTCCTTCCGTCAACGCTAACCTCGCTCACTCGCCACAGGCAGCTGTCAGCGCTGAATCAATGAGTGACGTGAACTGTGTGTGTGTGTGTGTGTGTGTGTGTGTGTGTGTGTGTGTGTGTGTGTGTGTGTAGGCGCTGATCCTGAAGGAGCTGTCAGTGATCAGAGACCATGCCGGCAGTGCTTGTCTGAGGGAGCTGGATAAGAGTAACAGTCCACTGATCATGGCTCTGTGTGGATCTAAAGGTAATCTCTCTCACACACACACACACACACACACACACACACACACACACACAGTGTACTGTACTGCTTCGGCTTTCCTCTCTGCTGCTTCTTACATTAATAAAATAACTACAAAAATAGTGATAACCATAACAATCGCCTCCAGGTTCTGTACAGAACATAAAATCGACAAACCTGACAGTAACACAGCTACACTATATGTCCAAATATTTGTGGACACCCCTTCTAATTAATGCATTGAGCTACTTTAAGTTGCACCCATTGCTGCTGACACAGATGTGCAAATGCACACACACAGCTTGTCTAGTCCCTGTAGAGAAGAAGTACTGCCAATAGAATAGGACTCTCTGGAGCAGATCAACATCATGACCCTATTGGCTCCATGCTGCCTAATGCCAGGTGTGGGCTAGAGGGGTATAAAGACCCCCAGCATTGAGGAGCTGTGGAGCAGTGGAAGAACTGTGTTCTCTGGAATGATGATGGTGGTGGAGCTCCATCCAGTACTTTTGGGTGGGATAAGGTGGGGTAGTGACCATTCAACATTCTGACCTCGCTAATGCTCTTGTTCCTGAGTGCCATCAAATGCTCACAGCGATGTTCATCAAATCTAGTAGAAAGTCTTCTTCTCTGGACAGTAGACACAGTTACTCCAACAGAAGCAGGATCAACCCTGTCTTTTTATTTATTTATTTATTTTTTAAAATGATATATTAAGCTTGATTTTCAGAGGGTGTCCCAATACTTTTGTCCGTATGGTGTATCTAAGAAGATAATACTTTCTTTAAAAGGAGGTTAGAATTATGGATTGTATTCCATGATCATGGGCCAAAAACACTCTTGGTTAGAATGCTAAAGTCACGGAGACAAGAACCAAACTGTGAGGTTCTAGACAATGACTGGGTCAGAACATCTCCAGAACATCAGCAGGCAGGTCTTGTGGGGTGTTCCAGTGGTATGCAGCGGTCAGTACCTACCGAAGGGTGCTACAAGGAAGGAGAACTGGTGAACCGGGACTGGGCCGTAGGCACCAAAGGCTCTTTAGTGCTAATGGAGGCCCCGCCCACCTCACAGCTCGCAGGACTTCTTAAAGGATCTGCTGCTGACGTTAGTCTCCGTGCTTCAGGGACCCCAGCAGGACACCTTCAAAGGGTCTCGTGCTTCTGACGGGACCTCGTCGGTTGAAAGTTTAGATGGTGGCAGAACTTCTTTGGTCCTAATAAAACTCACAAAGACGCCCTGAGTGTCCCAGCCCGAAATCCCTGCGTTACCATGGTAACGGTGTTATCTGCAGGGGCCAGAGTGTATTCTCCTCCTGTTCCCTGTCCAAAAAGCCTGATTGTTTTGGGACTCTGCCTGCTGCATGTCCTCAAACATCTCTCTCTCTCTCTCTCTCTCTCTCTCTCTCTCTCTCTCTCTCTCTCTCTCTCTCTCTCTCGCGCTCTCTTTCACTGTTGTGATCCTTCTTGCGCTGTCTCTTGCAACTCATTCTCTCTCTGTGTCTCTTTGTCTCTCTGCCTCCCTCTCTTTCTGTCTGTCTCTCTCTCTTCTGTCTCTGTCTCTTTGTGTCTCTCTCTCGCTCTGTGTGTCTCTCTCTCGCTCTGTGTGTCTCTCTCTCGCTCTGTGTGTCTCTCTCTCGCTCTGTGTGTCTCTCTCTCGCTCTCTGTGTCTCTCTCTCGCTCTCTGTGTCTCTTTATGTCTCTCTGTCTCTTTATGTCTCTCTGTCTCTTTATGTCTCTGCCTCTCGCTCTCTGTGTCTCTCTTTGTGTGTCTCTCTCTCTGTCTCTCTGTCTCTGTGTCTCTGTGTCTCTCTCTCTCTCTCTCTCTCTCTCTCTCTCTCTCTCTCTCTCTGCAGGTTCCTTCATTAACATTTCTCAGATGATAGCGTGTGTGGGTCAGCAGGCCATCAGCGGTTCTCGTGTTCCGGATGGCTTTGAGAATCGCTCACTGCCGCACTTTGAGAAACACTCCAAGGTAAGTGCGCGGTCTCGAGGCGCAGAGGGACGTGATCTCGCTGCCTGTTTCGTTACCTGGTCATCAACAGTGTTCCTGAGTGCAGGACATGGGCTACAGTGTTTCAGTCTTATTCAGAAAGCCACCAGGCAGTGCTCGGTCCACCGCTGCCTTTATAGAGTTTCAGTATTCCAGTATGTAAATAAGCTCATGCATATTAATCAGTCACTAAACAATGGGATCAATATTGTTGATTAATATTTAAACAATAACTGTGAATTAAGTGTTTTTACTTATCACAGTGGAAGAAAACAACAAAAGCGTCCAGTTAAACCACTGTAAATCTGTCCTTTATGAATCTGACCCCCATGCCAGTGCCCATGGAGTGTCCCCTAAGCATTGTGGCTCCTCCTCCTTCCCCTATACCTTGGAGTGTCATAGTCAACCACCCCCACCCCCATGCCAGAGTACCACCACCACTAATTTGTCATGGAGTCCTCACCCTTCCATCACTTTTCTCCAAACATGAAGTGAACCCCTAACATACCTTGGAGTGCTGTTAATACCCCCCCCCCCCCCCAATAGGGTACAGCAGACAGACCTGGTCTTAAACGCAGGACTTGGTAAACCTTCAGACTCCTGCACCTATCCTCAGCACTTTTCAGACAGGGGCAGGTGTGGCTCAGTGGTTAGAGCTCCAGGCTATTGATGACAGGGTTGTGGGTTCGATACCCGGGCTCGGCAAGCTGCCACAGTTGGGCAGACTAGTCAGATTGGAGTTAAGTTCAGTTAAAGATCAGACACTGTTCCACCGTCCACTAAATCATCTACAAGAGGAACAGCTGACCAACATGACCAGATCAGACCATCCTAGCAAGATCAGCCCAACAACAGAACAGAACCTCAAGATGAGTAAAGAAGAAGTCCCCAACGATCCTTAAATCTCATCAGGGTAGCAGGTAGAACTCACCACAGCTGATCAAAGTCAGAAACAGACTGGGCAATTTAGGTCTTGGTGAGGGGAGTGAGTGTAAGGACGAATTGGATATATTGGAAGACAATGCTGTGTTAATGCTCTGTCTCTGTGTGTGTGTCTGTGTGTGTGTGGTTTCCAGCTTCCTGCGGCAAAGGGTTTTGTAGCGGACAGTTTTTACTCCGGTTTGACCCCCACCGAGTTTTTCTTCCACACCATGGCCGGCAGAGAGGGGCTGGTGGACACAGCCGTCAAAACAGCAGAGACTGGATACATGCAGGTACAATGCACATGTGTGTACACACACACACAAAACACACACACATTCACAGTAGGGTCCTTGACTGCCTATGGACAAAGCCACTGCTTTTTATTGCCTCTCTTTTTAACTGCCCCCCCCTTATGACCCCCCTCCCATGTCTAGGGTACGGTGGGATCAGTAATAAGTTGCAGCCATTGAAGCTTTAGTTAATAAAAAATAAGAAGACACAATTTCCAAAGGTTTGTGGACACCCTTTCTAATGAATGCATGTAGTTGCTTAAAGCTGCATTTATTACGCATAGCTTGTCTGGTCCCACGGCACCATGCTTAATGCCAGGCGTGGGCTAGGGAATGATAGAACGAACGAGTCAGTGTCCCAATACTTTTGTCCATATAGTACAAAACTGCATTTCTCCTTCACTCTTTGTTTCCCTCTCTCTCTCTCTCTCTCTCTCGCGCTCGCGCTCGCGCCCTCGGAAATGCGGCTGCTGTGTAACTCTCAGGAGGAAGAGGGAGCGAGGGGAAAATAACACCACAAATCGTCTAAGCAAACTAGATTAGATAAGAGCAGCACGGATACAATCTCAGCTAATTCTGAGAAACGCGGCACGAACAGCCGAGTAAGCAGCTCTGTAAACAAACGCAGCAGAGACGCCGAAGCGTGGAATAAACTGTTTTCCGAGCCTGCTTCCGCTGACCACAGCTTTACTGGGTGGAGGGGGGTTAATCGGGACGTCCCCAGGTCAAACCGTACCTTTGCCAGAAATCAGCCTCCACTGACCACAGCTTGACCGCTGGCCACTAACCAAAGTCTTGCCTTATAGGTGTGTCAGTGTGTGTGTGTGTGTCAGTGTGTGTGTCAGTGTGTGTGAGAGAGAGAGAGAACCTGCTTCCACTGACCACAGCTTAATGTCCACCATGTCGCCATTCCACCTTAAATAGAGCCGCAGTTCCAGTGTGTACATGTCAACAGCAGGACGGAACTGCTACAGGATTTAAGGTGGAATGTAAACCTTGGTTCGCTTGGTCCTGATCGAGACCTTGCTCCAAGTAAAGTAAATTAGATTAGATTTTAGTCTGATTTTGGGAACTGGTACCTGTTTACTGCTGTGGATTAGCATTAGCTTACCTAAATTGTGGGTCTGTATGACTGTTATTATAGAAACGCTCAGATCGGGTCAGTATCGGCCGAGAATCAGCATTGAGAGACTCAGATCAGATCGTGGGTGGAGAGGGGTTAATCGGGACGTCCCCAGGTCAAACCGTACCTTAGCCAGAAATCGGCCTCCACTGACCACAGCTTAGAAAATGTAGGGTTAGAAGTCTTGCCTTATAGGTGTGTGTGTGTGTCCCTGTACAGAGGCGTCTGGTGAAGTCTTTAGAGGACCTGTGCTCTCAGTACGACCTCACCGTCCGCAGCTCCACCGGAGATATCATCCAGTTCATCTACGGCGGGGACGGCCTGGACCCCGCAGCCATGGAGGGCAAAGACGAACCGCTGGAGTTCAAGAGAGTGCTGGACAACATCAGAGTATGCACACATCCACGTTCTGATTGCCTGTCTATCTATATACACTACCAGTCAAAAGTTTTACAGCACCCCAATTGTTCCCATTTCTATTGACGGTAAAGCTCTTCAGGTCCAGTGCCTTTACCTGTATAACAGCAGTGCTGGGCACACAGTGTTCCTGCACTCTCTACTGTAGTACTTAGACAGCACTGCTCTCATAATGACTAGGAAAAGACCCTGAACCCAGATCGAGCTCTCTAACAGTGCAGCTCTGTCCTGTAGAGAAACTCCGGATAAAGCCAGAGTGTGAGAAGGACCGTCTGCTACACCCTCGGATATCTCTGGGATGCTGAAGGAAACTGAAGAGGTCTGGGACAGGACGTTTCTGAGAGTCATTAAAATGTTGGCGCAGTTGAATAAGTAGGGTTCAGTACATGGCAGTGGCAAACCGTGAACCCTTAAACACTTGTCCAGCAGAACCGAGACCGAGCTGGAAAACAGGCCAGTTCAACCCCCTCCTTTAGAGAGGAGTGCGCACTTTAGAGGGTGCTGAAGGTGACTCTAGTCCCTGGAACTGGCAGACTGGAGTTCTGCTTATGCTCGCGGTTCTCAGTCTGAGAATGAGTTTGGCCTTTTTTCTTTTTCTGGCTGCTTTCCTGAACCCAGATTAAGTCTAATCTTCAGTCTGAGGATGTGTTTAATAGTTATTGAAGAGAGCTTGCACTCAAAATGCTAATATAGCTGCTAATGGAGGCTAGATGGTGCAGTAATGCCACGATGGGGAATCAGGACTGAGATGTTTGATTACACTCTGTGAACTTCCCACTGATAAAACTAAATTTGGGGGGATTTTATTTATTTATTTATTATTATTATTATTATTTTTTACTTATTATTATTGTATATTTGTATTATTTTTTTCAATATATATTTGTATTTATTATTATTTTATTATTTATTTATTTTTTGTGTGTGTGGGGGGGGACAGGGTGTAGTAGAGTTATACTGCCTACCTTTGCTCCTCCCCACTACCTTTTTGGCCTTTTCCCCACTAAGATGAAGTTTCTTATGAGTAGAATAGCTTTAAAAGTCTAAATATGAACTTTATATATATATAATTTTTATTATTATATATTTTCACATGTAGAACCCAGACTAAAAACATCAGTAGCTGCAGATTCTTATAATCTACTGTTCAGATCCTCTCTTTACTAAATACAGTGATTTCTACTCAACATCTGCTGCTCTTCATCTAATGAACCCTTCAGTCTAATTACACTGTTAGTAATGAACCCTGCAGCTGATTAGTGTTTATTAAGCAGTAATAACAGTCTCCTCCATGTGCTTAGAAGAGCAATACGATAAAATATCATCATATTGCCCAGCTCTAGTCTAGTCCATCCCAACATTTTTAACATCAGCATTTTAATAGAACATTCTCCTCATTATGACTTTTAGAGAAATGGGGTTTTGGGGGGGGGGGTAGTGCACTATAGACCCCTGTGTCGTGGCCTTAGCTTTCGGCCTTTGTTTTCCTTCCATTACTTTTCAGTACCTCCAGTACTTTTACACTTTTACTGGAGTCATCACTCATTCACCCCGAAGATGACAAACCCTTGGGGCTATGAAGGGAAGACCTGGAAACTTTCCAGTTCTGTCTTGAGTGACAGTCTAACCACTGCTTCTCCGCTATGGGCCGTGAAAAATGAATCTCCTCCAGCTGTCCCTGGTTATTATTCCCCACATATCTCCATGCTAAGCACCTCTGGCAGGCTGGAACAGGCGGAGAGTGACTGGTGAGAGTGGTGGTGTAACTGATAAGAGTGTAAAGCTCTGCTGTGTCTCTGCTGTTTATCATGCATCACTGACCTGAACTTGGCTTTGAAGACCAAACGTGCTTAGACGAATTATTCAGCATCTGAGGGTCAGGGAAGCACGTAAAAGAGCCTTCTGCTCAGAATCGATAAATGGGGCGCGGGCCATCCGTTACGCCTCGTCCTTTCAGGTTTGAGTGAATAGTTTGGGCACAAAATTCAATGGAACTTTCTTCCTTTACCCCAAAGTAATCGGACTGTCAGGGCAGGCTCTGTGCTTTCAGAACTTTCGCTGGAAGTCGGTCATCATGAAATGTTCACGTAAGTGTCCCTCCAGCTCTTGGGAATGTTCAAGGGGACCAGTAATAAGGAGAGCTTCTCAAACAAGAGCTTCTCAAACAAGAGCTTCTCAAACAAGAGCTTCTCAAACAAGAGCTTCTCATTCTGAAGAAAGAAAGTAGTGAGATCTTGTTGGTGAGCTAGTCTGAAGAACAGAGCTCGGTTCCTCCAGGGTTCTCCTGGACGCCCCCCGGTCCAGCCAGCACAGCGTGGAGGATGTGTTCAACTCCAGCAGCAGCAGCAGCAGCAGCAGCAGCTCACCTGATTTACCATCATTAAGCCCTGATTTACCACCAAACCAGGTGTTGATCTGAGGAGAACTCTAAATAACACTAGACTCCATGAGAGAGGAGAACTTTGGAGATGTTCTAATGATGAACACAGTGATGGAGAACCTCCACCACCACTTTCTGTAGGAGTGTTATTATTAGTGATTATTCTGATGTCAGTGTTTTATTTATTTATTTATTTATTTATTATTATTATTATTTTTAATTACACCCCCTCTCTCTCTGTCTCAGGCGGTCTACACGTGTCATGATGAACCTGCACTGAGTAAGAACGAGTTGGTGCTGACGACGGACTCCATTATTAAGAAAAGTGACTTTTCCTGCTGCAGAGACACGTTTCTCCAGGTTAGTCCGTTTAAATCAGACCCTCAGTTCAGATGAGACCATTTAGATATTCTCCTGCTGAGTCCTTTCTAGATCAGATGGGCCAAGGGAGCCTGTTTAGGTCTGATGCCTTTCTCCAGGTAAATCCATTTAGATCAGACTCTTCTTGATCCAGATCAGCCCATTTCAATTTATGTTGGTGAGTCTGGTTCAGTCACTCTCCCCTTTCTTCAGTTTAGACTATTTAGATCAGACGTGCCTTACTTTGACTTATTCTGTATAGATCAGATACTATTCTCTAGGTGAGACCATTTAGATCAGACTTGCCTTTCTTGGATTAAGTCTGTATAGATCACATGCCTTTATCGAGTTTAGACAATTTGGATCAGATGTGCCTTTCTCTGAGTGGATTTTTATAGATCAGATGTGGCGGTCTCTTGCTGAGACCATTTAGATCAGACATGCCTTTCTGACTGAATCTGTGTAGATCAGATGCCTGTCCCCAGTATAGGCCATTCAAATTAGACGTGCCTTTCTATGACTCATTGTGTATAGATCAGTTGCCTTTCCCCAGTTTAGACCATTTAGACCAGACATGCCTTTCTCGGACTGAGTCCAAGTAAATCAGACACTCAGATCAGACCTGCGTTTCTGTAGGTGAGGACACAAAAATAGACAAATACTACTTTCCAGGTGAGCCCATGTAGTTCAGACATACCTTTCTTCAGGTGGGTCCACATCAGACATGCCTTCCTCTGACTGAGATCATCATAAATACTCTAAATGAGCCTCTCTTGCCCTACAGGAGGGGTTCAGGGTTTGCGCCAGTGCTGATTTCACATTGATTCTGTAGATAAATTAACACCTAAAATCCCTCAGATCAGTAGAATAATGAGAAATCCGGTGCCTTATTTCCAGTTTGACGGTGCTCTACTTTTTTTGAAGGATCTTTCATTTCTGATTCTTTTAGTTGATGAAATTAAAGGAATATGTAAATTAACACATTAAACACATTAAAAATTAAAGTTAGGCTCCATCCAGGGGAAAAAAAAGAGTGAAGAATAAGTGAAAGACCAAAGCAGGTGGTTTTGTTAAAGCTGTAATTGATTCATTGTCATTCTTACCCGTCTGCACCACTGGGACTTACTGGAACAAATGTGTAATGTGAACGTCTGGCGTTTTCTTTAAGCATGTCCAGTATTATACGTCCTTATTATGAACATGATGTCTGAACAAAAAGCAGACCAAAATAAAAGAAGTTGATCTTTTAACAAAAGACACTGAACAAAAGACACTTTGAAGATCTGAGTTGAAAGAAGACTAAAGATCTGGTTAAAGTGCCGCTGTACCGAAGGTGACTGTGGAGCCGTGGTATCGTCTGGCCTTCTAGACGGTGTCCTTGTTCTGACCGTCAGTCTTCAATACACTGAAAGAAATGAAACCCGAAGGCTGAGGAGTTCTTCAGTGGTTAACCCATTCAGCTCTGTAGTTATGGTGTGTATGTTGTTGCTATAGAGACGTTATTTCATTGTAATTATAATTAATTATGTAATAAATTTCATTTATATTAGAGAGAAGTTCAGTGTTTGCAGACCATACGAACACTACCTTTAAATTCAGCAACAACACCAACAAAAAGTATAGTGTCCAAATGTTTGTGGACACCACTTCTAATGAATGAATAGGACTCTCTGGAGCAGATAAATAAGCATGAGCCTATTGGCTCCATGCTGCCTAATGCCAGGCGTGGGCTAGACGAGGGGTTGTGGGGAGCTGTGGAGCAGTGGAAGAACTGTTCTCTGGAATGATGGTGGAGGAGCTCCAGCCGATATATTTGGAGTCGGTTGAGTTGGGGAGGATGAGGCAGGGTGGTGATCATCATCCAACATCCTGACCTCGCCAACGTTCTTGTCGCTAAATGCAATCAAATCCTCGCAGCAATGCTCCTTCAAAACCTAGTAGAAAGCTGTTTTTCCTGAACAGTAGAGGACAGTCACTCCAACAGAAGCAGGATTTTAGTTTCTTATATAATCCCATAATTTAGAAACGACGAATGAGCAGGTGTCCCAATACTTTTGTCCAGATTTATTTATTTATTTTGGCCTGTGTCGGTCAGTACGGCCCCAGAGTGTGCATCAGTGTAGGTCCTCCTCTGGCCCTGATGACCTCTTCACACCTCTCAGATCCGAAGACCTCCTGGAGTGGTCCGATGTCTCTTCTCTGCACGCTTCCCAACAAAGTTACTCACGCTCTCGATGGGGGTTAAACCTGTTGACTCTGTTGCCATGACATCACTTGACCTTTGTCACTTCTCAGCTCACTCCATCAGTGGATGAGTGCCGGGTGGTCTCACATGGTCCTGTTTGGCGGATCAGGTCATGTTTGTGGTTCTTCAATAGCGTGTAAGAGATTCTTCAAACCAGTCAAACCAATGCACTTTTACTTACACTATGTCCAAATGTTTGTGGACACCCCTTCTAATGAATGCATTTACTTGCTTTAACTTGCACAGATGTGTAAATGCTCACACCTACAGCTTGTCTAGTCCCAGTAGAGAAGAACCTTTTGGCAGCATGCTGCCTAATGCCAGGCGTGGGCTAGGGGGGTATAAAGCCCCCCAGCAGCATTGAGCTGTGGAGCAGTGGAAGAACTGTGTTCTCTGGAATGATGGATGGTGGTGGAGCTCCAGCCAGTATTTTTGGGATGAGTTGGGGATGATATGGTGGGATGATCATCATCCAACATCCTGACCCCATTAATGCTCTTGTCACCAGACACAATCAAATCCTCACAGCAATGTTCCTCGAAAGCATACTTTCCAGGACAGTAGAGACAGTCACTCCAACAAAAGCAGGATCAACATTTTTATGCTCTTGATTTCAGAAGAAACGATGAATGAGCAGGTGTCCCAATACTTTTGTCCTTTGTTTAAATCTTGTTCCTATTCATCCGACAGCAAAGTAGCTCTTTAAGGTTGATGGACCTCCCCAACCTCCTCCTCCTCCTCTTCCTCATCTCTGCCTATTTTCCTTCATGTTTAAGGCTTTGACTGATACCGGCTCTCAGAAGTATTTGAAGGTAGAGGATTGGCACGAGTGTGTGTATGCCTAGGTGCATGAGTGTGTGTGTGTGTGCGCGCACTCAGGTTGGCTTAAGCATGGTCGAATGCCACAGAGGCTGAACGTCCCACTCAAATCTTAAATGTGTGTGTGTGTGTGTGTGTGTGTGTGTGCATAAGTCATATGGCTCCTTCAGGTTGATTAAGGAAGGAAAGCAGTGCTGGTCAGTTATCCATGTTATTTATCACTTTGAGTGACCTCTATCAATATAGTTATCCTCACTGATGCCTCCACCTGATCTGTACTGAAGACGATCCCACAAAGCCCAGAATTCATAGCTGTTAATTCTGTCAGTGTCAGAAACTCTCATTCTGAACAGGGCAGTCCGTCTCGCATCTGTGTTTCGTCCGTTCTGAGGGAGATCACACTCGCGTTCACCCGGCAAAAAACAACTCTATATAACGTTAGAATAAACCCAAATAAACATAGTCAGTGGTCAGTGAGCGTGTCTACCTGTAAAACTATAACATTAGAATGTGGTCAGAGTCAGATGTGCTGTTGGTCAGTAAAGGTTTTGAGAGGTTTGTTAGAAGAGCACAGGTCAAACATCACAGGTCTGGGTGCTGATCCTCTCTGTGTACTCCAGACCCTGTATGCAGGTGTCCAGTTCCACCAGCAGCTCACCTGCTAATGAAGCACTGCTTAGATAAACTAGGAGTTGGAAGGTGAACTGGGAATACTGGCCGTCATGGGAATGGTTGAGAAGACCCTTACTGCTCAGAACATCAGCTTTACATAGTCAAGTACTGTATATCATTAATGTGTGTGTGTGTGTGTGTGTATAATGTATATGTATATGCTATTTGTTTCTATTTTAATATTCTTACAAAACCCTTCTGAAGATGTTTAAGAGAAAATGTGGGTTTTATACTTCAAATTTGATTTTATATATATATATATATATATATATATATATATATATATATATATATATATATATATAAAAGCCTGGCTGTGAGTCCGTAATGGTCTCCTGTGGAGAATCTGTCCGTTCCCTGAAAAACTTCTTGTCTTGCTCACACTCCTCCTTCACCCTGACGGGGCTGCAGGATGTCCACTTTGATGTTTCTCTGCCGTTCTGATGCCGCTGTGTAATTGGTAATCATCACCTCAAATCATCCGAGCGGGGTTCTGCACGAATCTACCCAGAGCTCTGCCAGTCAGTTTAATGAGACAATTCAGCCAGGAAAAGAGAGGCTGTTCAGCCTCCAGGAGTGCGACTGCAGGAGGACGTGGAGTGATGTATGGGGTTTTTTTGATTGAATGGGGGTTTGTAGCACTGGTAACTGGTTCAGTGTGGTTTAAAGCTAGCATGTTGGGCATGGTGGTTCCTCTCAGGTCTGATGACTGGTGTTTACTGTGGTGTCTTTCTGTGCCTTTTTTTAATATTTACACCTCAGGAGATTAAAAAGTTCATCAGTGGAGTGTCTGAGAAGATCAAGAAGACCAGAGATAAATATGGAATAAACGATAACGGATCTACGGAGGTGAGAAAACACCTGCAGGACACAAGCACACATCCATACAGATGTATAATTCCTTGTAATTACACTGTCCAGTATCCACAAAGCGCACCTATTCCTGACCGTCATAAAGAAAAAGCCCTGATCAATAGGATGGGATGATCTGGAGCAGGATAGGCTAGAGGGGTAGCCATGGTATCAACCCCATATTCTCACCAGTCCGTACACTCTGCCATATCTATCCGACTCCCCCTTCCCATACTCGACCATATCCATTCCCATTCTCATATCAGCTATGGGGCAGCGCTTTCTCAGAGCACTGGGCAATGGATGACTATGGTTGTGGGTTTAATACCCGAGTTCAGCAAGCTGCCACTGTTGGGCCCTTGAGCAAAGCTCAAACTGCCCTCCACCCTGGGCATGTATGTTCACCGCACTGATGGGTTAAAGGCGGAGGGCCAAGTTCCATCAGCAGTTGGCGTAGGTGCTGGTGTACATGTAAGTGGTGGTAGTATAAGGTTTGGTGTTTGTGTAAATGGTGGTTGTGGGCGTAGGTGTAAATGGGGGGGTGGGTGTAGGTGGTGTTGTACATGTAAATGGTGGTAGTATAAGGTTTGGTGTTTGTGTAAATGGTGGTTGTGGGCGTAGGTGTAAATGGGGGGGTGGGTGTAGGTGGTGTTGTACATGTAAATGGTGGTAGTATAAGGTTTGGTGTTTGTGTAAATGGTGGTTGTGGGCGTAGGTGTAAATGGGGGGGTGGGTGTAGGTGGTGTTGTACATGTAAATGGTGGTAGTATAGGGTTTGGTATTTGTGTAAATGGTGGTTGTGGGCGTAGGTGTAAAGGGGGGGGTGGTGGGTGTAGGTGTTGGTGTACATGTAAGTGGTGGTAGCATAGGGTTTGGTGTTTGTGTAAATGGTGGTTGTGGGCGTAGGTGTAAATGGGGGGTGGTGGGTGTAGGTGTTGTTGTACATGTAAATGGTGGTAGTATAGGGTTTGGTATTTGTGTAAATGGTGGTTGTGGGCGTAGGTGTAAATGGGGGGTGGCGGTGGGCGTAGATGTTGGTGTACATGTAAGTAAATGTATGTGGTAGTATAGGGTTTGGTGGTCGTGGGTGTAGGTGTAAATGGTGGTGGGTGTAGGTGTTGGTGTACATGTAAGTAAATGTATGTGGTAGTATAGGGTTTGGTGGTTGTGGGTGTTGGTGTACATGTAAGTAGTGGTAGTATAGGGTTTGGTATTTGTGTAAATATTGGTCGTGGGTGTAGGTGTAAATGGTGGTGGTTGACGTAGGTGTCTAATACCCGGGGCTCGGCAAGCTACCAGGTACTGATGGGTTAAAGGCGGAGGTGCCAAGTTCCATCAGTGTCCACACTAATGGTGAATATGGGCGTTTTGTCTTGTCGTACATATCCATACCCTGTCTGAGCAGTACCAGTACCGCCCAATCCAATGTCCGCTCCCCCACACATCACACCTTTTCTCCCTATTTTCATCCATACCTTCATATCTATACCACTCATACCCACCCACACTGATTAATGGCCTTTTTTATATCAACCTTTTTTTTTAATTCTCTGTTGTTTCAGCCTAAAGTTCTGTACCAGCTGGACAGGATCACGCCGACCCAGCTAGAGAAGTTTCTGGAAACCTGCAGGGACAAATACATGAGGTATGGTGTTGGTTTTCCAATTGTGCCCCGTCCTATAAAATCTGCTGCCACGTCCACCCTGCGGAAATGCTCTCTTCAGAGTGTGTGTTTCTTATTATGAGACTGTTGCTGAGTTGACACTGAATTTCCATACACACACACACACACACACACACAGACACACACACACTTCAAACGACTTGCTTTGTCTCCATGGTGGGTTGGTAATCCCCCCCGCTCTGTAATGTGAAATGTGAGGTTATGTAACTAAAGGAGGTTTATAACGACACACTGTTGAGGTGTACAGCGTGGGATCTGGGCGGAGGTGTTGCAGCTCAGGGGCTCTGGAGGAGATGAATCCTTAGTGCTAATACTCAAAACCACGTCTGTCTCAGGTGTGACCAAAACGATCAGCATTTTAAACAGAACTCTTGAAAACGTCTCAAATCCTCAGAGGAAGACGGAGTGGTGAATTAAAACTAGGTGTAAAGGGTGGTGTAAATGACCGTGGTGTTGATGCACATGTTGGGAGGTGTAGGTGAATGTGAATGGTATGTGTTTGTTCAAAAGGTGGTGGTATAAGCACTGGTGTTAATGTAATTGTGGTGGTGGTGGAGTCTGTAAATTATGGTGTTGGTATTGTAAATGGTAGTGGTCTAGGTGTTGTCTAGGTGTGAATGGTAGTGGTGTAGGTGTTGTCTAGGTGTGAATGGTAGTGGTGTAGGTGTAAATGGTAGTGGTGTAGGTGTAAATGGAAGTGGTGTAGGTGTTGTCTAGGTGTGAATGGTGGTGGTGTAGGGGTTGGTCTAGGTCTAAATGGTAGTGGTGTAGGTGTCAATGGTAGTGGTGTAGGTGTCAATGGTAGTGGTGTAGGTGTCAATGGTTGTGGTCTAGGGGTTGGTCTAGGTGCAAATGGTTGTGGTCTAGGTGTGAATGGTTGTGGTCTAGGTGTGAATGGTTGTGGTCTAGGTGTGAATGGTTGTGGTCTAGGTGTGAATGGTAGTGGTGTAGGTGTTGGTCTAGGTGTAAATGGTAGTGGTGTATGTGTAAATGGTGGTGCTGGTGGTAGAGATGGTGTAGGTGGAAATGGTGGTGCCGTAGCTGTTGGCGTGAGAGTATATGGTAGTGTAGGTGGAAATGGTGTTGGTAGAGATGGTGGGGGTATAGCTGTTGGTGTGGGTATAAGTGGTGGAGGTAGAGATGGTGTAGGTGTAAATGGTGGTGGTATAGCTGTTGGTGTGGGAGTATATGATGGTGGTGGTAGAGATAGTGTAGTTGCAAATGGTGGTGGTAGAGATGTAGATGTAAATGGTGGTGGAATAGCTGTTGGTGTAGGTGTAAATGGTGGTGGAATAGCTGTTGGTGTAGGTGTAAATGGTGGTGGTATAGCTGTTGGTGTAGGTGTAAATGGTGGTGGAATAGCTGTGGTGTAGGTGTTAATGGTGGTGGTGGTATAGCTCTAGGTAGAAATGGTGGTGGTAGAGATGGTGTAGGTGTAAATGGTGGTGGTATAGCTGTAGGTAGAAATGATGGTTGTGGTATAGCTGTAGGTAGAAATGGTGGTGGTAGAGATGGTGTAGGTGTAAATGATGGTTGTGGTATAGCTGTAGGTAGAAATGGTGGTGGTAGAGATGGTGTAGGTGTAAATGGTGGTGGTATAGCTATAGGTAGAAATGGTGGTGGTAGAGATGGTGTAGGTGTAAATGGTGGTGGTATAGCTGTTGGTGTAGGTGTAAATGGTGGTGGTATAGCTGTTGGTGTAGGTGTAAATGGTGGTGGTAGAGATGGTGTTGGTGTAAATGTAAATGGTGGTGGTACAGCTCTAGGTATAATTGGTGGTGGTAGAGTTGGTGTAGGTGTAAATGGTGGTGGTATAGCTGTAGGTATAATTGGTGGCGGTAGAGATGGTGTAGGTGTAAATGATGGTGGTGGTATAGCTCTAGGTATAATTGGTGGTGGTAGAGTTGGTGTAGGTGTAAATGATGGTGGTGGTATAGCTGTAGGTAGAAATGGTGGTGGTAGAGATGGTGTAGGTGTAAATGATGGTGGTGGTATAGCTCTAGGTATAATTGGTGGTGGTAGAGTTGGTGTAGGTGTAAATGGTGGTGGTATAGCTGTTGGCGTGGGAGTATATGGAGTAAATGGTGGTGGTGTCTTTTTGGAAGTGATGTTCTGGGCATTGGTGTAGGTGTACATACTGAAGTGTTGGTGGTGGAAATGCTTTTGACCTCGTCACTGTTGATGTTTTGACGTGGTGGTGGTGTTGTATTAAACAGGGCCCAGATGGAACCGGGTTCAGCTGTGGGTGCTCTGTGTGCTCAGAGTATTGGAGAACCAGGCACCCAGATGACCCTGAAGACGTTCCACTTTGCTGGTGTCGCTTCAATGAACATCACCCTGGGAGTCCCTCGCATTAAGGAGATCATCAACGCATCCAAAAACATCAGGTAAGAGTCCGAGCAGCTGCTGTGAGACAGGGGCGCCCCGGGAGCGTTATCACAGGGTGAGAATCTCAGAACCACACGGCTAGAATCCAGAATTTCTTGTGCTCGCTACCGTCCCATCAGCTCATGAACCCCTCAGCGTTGAGGTTAAGGGCTGCTGGCGTCGTGCTGATTAACCTCCATTCTCTGTAATTTACTCTCACCCACATTAGCACTTGTGCTTTAACCGTCGCTGTGGGACGCACATCTGCAGACAGATCACGTCTCGGCTCTCATTGAGTGGCTAAACCTTGAGCCACAGCTCTGGAGGGCAGCCAGGAGGGCAGGATTGAGGGGTTAGCTGCTGTTTAACTTTGCTGCTCCAGGTCGTGCAACAGACAGACATGGAGAAAACACATGCACTAGAGTGTAACATGGCAAGAAGCTCCCCAGGGTAAATCGCCCTGCTTTTTGCATGTAGCTATTGAATGGCTGTGCCTTATTAGCTCTGGATTTTATCTGCAGCACAGCTTCAGAGGTCGGTCAGTCAGTCACACAGTGACCTAGAGGAAGTTGTCCAAGAAAGGTTGTTGTATATGTCAGATTATTGACGAACGGGAGAAGAGATGATTTAACAAAAAAATTATCAATAAATAAATAAACACCCTTTAAATGCTAAATGAGGTCTTTTGACCTCAAGAGTTCCACCCACCCACACCTGAATCGTTCTATCATAATCAACCCTCCATCATCAGTAGTTCAGGGTGGCAATAAGGCAAGGAAAGAAGTCCAGGGCTGCGTCCAGAAACCCCAAAAATTACTTCTTTTTCCTACCGATCCTCCTCCTACTCTCCTCCGTGATCAGGAAACCCGGATTGTGTGATGCCGTCTTGCTGCCTGTCCAAATACTGGAGGAAGCCGCTTAAAATTCACCCTTGAAGCGACTTCCAGCGGAGGAGATGTGAGCGTGTCCTACCCAGGAAGTCTTCTAAAGATTTTCGAGTGGCAGTTGCACACCCAGAGTCCACAGGAAAATGGAGAAGACCACGAATGCCGCCATAAATGTATATAATATATACATATTACTTATCGAATATTACTTATCTAATACAATGATCAGTAAAGCAATTATATAAATGTATTATTTTAGATAAACTCACACACTGCCCTGCTTATTTACACCTGGCTTATATAGCTAATAAAGCATTATTAATGGCCTGATTTCTAACAAGTTATTATTTTATATTATTAAATTATATTATTTTATATTATTTTATTTAGATTATACCATTTACTGTATCTCTGTTTACTGTATCAGTGAGCTTAAATGAGTTTAATTCACAATTAACGCAATTAAATGGACAGAATTGTTGTATATGTGCTGCTCTATACTACAGCTGTGATTGGCTGGGCAGTGGTAAATGGGGGGGGGGTGCTGAAAGAGTGTTGTGATTGGCTCAGTTCATCAGTAGTCAACATCATATCCAAAAGGGATCAGCTGTCCCATTTCCCCAATTATTGCTCTCCTTGGTTTCTCCACCTTCCGGGGGGTAGGCGAGGAGCATTAGAAGAGGAGGATTAGCAAAAGTTTCTGGACGCAGCCCAGATCTCCCTTTTCCCAACCACCTCTAACCACCTGGTCGATCCCATTATATCAGGGGTTAAGCTCCATGGGCGAAACTCCTGCGGGTTTCACAGCTTGTACACTGAACATGGTTTAATACGGTCAGATTCTTCCGCCAAAAAGTAGTTCCACAACAAATCAGTTAATACTATTCAACAGTAACAATTCCTAAAGGCATCTATTGAGCTCACTACACAGTCCAAGATAACTGCTGGTGCTGTAAGACTCTCCTTTTGTGGTGCTGATGGAGCTGTAGAGTATCTGGCTGAACTGTCCATATATGCAGATGTTCTGAATGAGTAGAGCGGCCACAGAAATACGAGTGGGACTTATGTAACATGCCGTAATGTGGCGCCTGTTTAAGAATATAGTCCCGCCCTTCAGCAAAAAGACCCAATCGGCTTGCTGGTTACGCCACAAGTGCAGGAGGATTGGCGTTCTAGTGGGGAAAACCCCCCTCAAGGTGGAGGTCCGCACAAACGCAGTTGCCAGAACAGGCTGGAAAATCTTATTTTTTGAGCCGAAACTGTTCATGAAGATTTGATCAGATGTTATCAGATAAATGATTATTTATTTAATATTTATATTTTAAAATCTGATTCTTATTTCTTAAAATCTGATCTTGTGTGATTGGAAATGACCACATGGTGCTGGCGTTGCGAAGCTGACCGCTGAGTGAACAGACTTGCTTCTCAGTTGTAGGGAACGGGTCAGCGGAGTGATACAGTTTCAGGGTGAAAAGCTGACGCTTCTCAACCAATCAGATTGTGAGGTCGGATTGAACAGTTAAAAGGGTAAAAAAAAAAAGGTAAAGGTGTGAGTATCTGTCTACTGTGCCGAGCCCGGGTATCAAACCCACAACCCTGTCATCAACAGCCCAGAGGTCTAACCGCTGAGCCACCCCTGCCCCTTGCTGCAGTTGTACAAATGTATGATAATGCAGAATATTTTGATTATAAAAGATATTATTTTATATTTTTATGATCACAATTTAATAAACAAAATGAAGGCTTCTAAGGTATTTTACTGCTGTTTGTCTTTGGACAGAGCTTATGGGAATGTAGTGGAATCATTAACATATATATATATATCTCTATATCTCAATTCATTTTAAAGTGGCACTTTATATATAATAATAATAATAATAATAATAATAGTAATAATAAGAGTTAAAATGATTTGACCATAAAAATAATGTTCTTTATTATACATGTATCTTTTCTTTCCCCCTCTCTCTCTCTCTCTCTCGCTCGCTCACTCCCTTGCTCTCAGCACCCCTATTATTACTGCTCACCTTGATACGGAGGACGATGCAGATTTTGCTCGGCTGGTGAAGGGCAGGATTGAGAAGACACTGCTGGGAGAGGTACACACACACACACACACACACACCACAACCTGGTTGAAACCATCCTGAAGCTGATCACATTCCCCTTCATTATCCTGCCCAGTCTCTCTCCGGCTCTTCAGTGACAGGAGGCCACAGGTGCTCTGCGTGCAGAGCGGTTCTCCAGCTGTAGTTTATTCAGTATTCCACATCTTTTGTACCAAGCGTTTGCTTTTGGGGAGGCTGCAGTGCTGACGGTCTGCCGACGGGTTTCACGGCTTGTATACCGAACATGGTTTAATACGGTCAGATCCTTCCGCCAAAAAGTAGTTCCACAACAAATCAGTTAATACAGCAGTAAATTTGAGTGAGGGGGATGAAGTTAGCGATCATATCAGACAGGCCAGTTGAAACATTTGGGAGTAATAATTTTTATTACTTGAATAATGTAATTATTAAATAATAAATAAATCATACATATAGTAAGTGTAGTTTATTCTCTTAGTCACGAATTCGCTGGATATTCTAGGGTAGCAGGAAGACCAATATACCACTTCAATAACAAGAGCATTTAGCATCTACAGGAGCCGCGGGCTTACTAAGCTTCCCTCCCAACGCTTCATAAAGGCGGGGGCCGGTGTGATGGGACTGCTGACGAAACGGCGTGAGACATCATCACAGTCGTGTGTTTGCCTACTGTGTTCATTACTGTCAGTTATTGTATTCATTTCTTTATTGCGTTAGTGTGTGTGTGTGTGCTGGTGTGTACAGTTGGTATAGTGATTATTTGGCGTGTGTGCGTGTGTCAGATTTCAGAGTATATAGATGAAGTGTTTCTGCCTGATGACTGCTTTATACTGGTGAAGCTTTCACTCGAGAGGATCCGCCTTCTCCGACTTGAGGTACAGAATACACACTCTGTTTTTATATATATATATATATATATATATATATATATATATATATATATATATATATATATAAATATATATATATATAAATATATAAATATATATATATATATATATATATATATATAAATATATAAATAACAATAATAAATGTGTATATAAATAAATAATATATATGTATTTTTATTTGTGTGTGTGTGTATGTATGTATGTATGTGTGTGTGTGTGTGTGTGTGTGTGTGTGTGTATGTATGTGTATATATATATATATATCCCTAGCTCCTCCACAGTCTCTCCTACTCTGTACTCTCAGGGTCTGGTCTGTGTGCTATCTGTACTCTGTGATTAGAGTCTGAGATTTATTCTATTGATCTTTTCTCTGATTGTGTTTCTTACAGTGAACACTGCCAGTTACTCTAACCATCACTTACTCATCAACTCTCAGTCCTCCTCCGTGTGTGTGTGTGTGTGTGTGTGTGTGTGTGTGTGTTTGTGTGTGTGTGTGTGTGTGTGTGTGTGTGTGTGATGATTTAATGGTTCTGTGTGTCTCCCTCTCTCAGGTGAATGCAGAGACTGTGAGGTACTCTATCTGCATGTCGAAGCTGAGGGTGAAGCCGGGGGATATTGCGGTTCATGGTGAAGCTGTGGTTTGTGTTTCTCCCAGAGAGAACAGCAAAAGCTCCATGTACTACGTCCTTCAGTGGCTGAAACAGGAACTGCCCAAGGTTAACATACACCCCCCCACACACACACACACCTACACAAAGCTTTGCAGATAAGTGGTGCAAGGGTGTAAAAGAAAAACAAAAGTAACAATATGACGAGGATAATATTATTATTAATAATAATAATAATGACAGTCAAATTTATTTGTATAGCTTTTTATAACTGGTGTTATCACAAAGCAGCTTCACACAATCAGTAATTAGTAAAAGACAGAAAAAAAACAACAACAGAAAAAAACAAAGTCTAAGACCCCCAGTGAGCAGCCAAAGACCACAGTGGCACATAGAGAAACTCCCTCGCGATCCGTCCTCCTCTGATCAGAACTATTTATAAATGAATATTATTGATAAACATTACCAAACCATCTAAACTGTACTCCTGCTCAGGTGTGCAACATATTCATAATCGTAATAAAATCTAAAATCATGGTGTAGAATAACTTAATATAGTCCTGACTGTGCTGGTCAGAGTAATGTTGGGTAATATTGGTAATATTAATAGTGGCAGAGTTTTATTTGTAATGTTGCCGTCATGCAGAAACCTTGTATCCCAAAACAGCAGCTTTACAGGAGGAGGGAAAACCCTTCTGATCTTTCAGTGGAAGTTCAGGTCATTTTGGGGCATTTCTACTGGTCCATTTATCATGAGCCACTGCAAAAATGGCAAAACATGTTTCTTTGGTGTGACTGTGATATACTACTATAAAATGGTTTTATTCATCATAATTTTATTACATTTCTATTCGTATTTTATATTTAGTACATGCAACGTGATGCATTTCAAGCCTTCATTTTTGTTGTACTGTTTAATAATACATAATTATAATAATCTCAAATTATTTGAATATTTAATTTTGATTTACTAATTAAGCAGTGATCAGCATTAGTAAAAAAAAAGCAATGGCTTGAAATATTTAATTTAAATGTAATGAATATGAAATTACCATTTACCTTTTTTGAATGAAATTATAAATAGAAATAATTTATTGTATGTATAAAATATATAGTTCACAAAGTGTTTTACAGAAATATAATACTGTTAGAATTAAAAGTTACATACATTTCAAATGACAAATATAAAAAAATTAGCACTCTAAAGATAATAGCCGTTTTGCTAGAATGCTGCTGTATACTCAGGTACATAAGGTTTAATCAACTGTCCACACAAGGTTTTCCAGGGCTTTCCATGTGAAGAACCCTTTAAATGGACATGAAGACATTTAAAGCAGCATTATGTAAAAAATGCTCCTGGACTCCCCCTATAGGCTGGGAGCACAATTCACTTCAACTCCACTTCTGTAAATGCAAATCCTACACTTTGAGCTCATGGACAGCTGTACACATGCATTTCTGGACAAGCTGAGAGCTGCAGAAGCTTGATCTGAAGGTGGAGCAGCATGTGGGCGGAGGTGGTAGAGTAACACTACAGGATTTTACACTAATATGACTCTATGGGTTCTGCAGCGTTACACAGCAGCAGTTCTGGAGAGAGGTTCTCCTCCTGCAGCTCCACCACCAAACCTCCATAGTGCAGTAGCAGCAGCAGCGCTCCGGCCCGGAGTGGGAATGACGGAGACGCCGTTTTCCCCCTGTTAGTCAGTGGAGCTTGGAGTGGTCATGGTTATAATATGAACCACTGCATTTACTTAAGAAATGCACTGTGGAGGTCACTGCTGAATACTGTAATTGCAGTTATTAATACGACAAGAGATTTATGATTATTGAACAGTAGCTTTTACAGCACGCTGGTTAAGTGACCCATACTTTTAAGCATGCGTGGGGTCAACTGTTTAATGGTTGATTGCATCAGAGATTAATTATGTGTGTTGAGTGTAGGCGTGATGGGATTTTCAGTTTTAATGGGGGGTTTATTATTAGAAACCTTTTATTGCTTTAAAATTAAGTTAGTGTGTGTGTGTGTGTGTGTGTGTGTGTGTGTGTGTGTGTGTGTGTGTGTGTAGGTGGTCGTTCAGGGTATTCCTGAGGTCGCCCGTGCTGTGATCCACATTGATGATCAGAGCGGCAGGCAGAAGTTCAAACTGCTGGTGGAGGGGGACAACCTGCGCGCTGTCATGGCAACACACGGCGTCAACGGCAACCGGACCACATCCAACAACACATATGAGGTGAGAGTTCCTGCATCTGCACTATATGGACAAAAGTATTGGGACACCACTCTGCATCACCTCTGTGATTAAGGTGTCGGATTCAGCCCTGTTGCCACTACAGCCATCAAATCCTCACAGCAATGCTTCTCTGAAATCTAGTAGAAAGTCTAATTCTCTGGACAGTACAGACAGTTACTCCAACAGAAGCAGAAGAAACGAATATTTTCTGCCAGCTGGATTCTGTCCTGCTGATGCAGCGTTTCATCATGCTTAGCTGCATGTATAATTAATTAATTAATTAATTAATTAAATTTATTTATTTATATTATTTACAGTCATTTTTCTTTTGTACTATTTTAATGCCGAGGATGTTAATTTATCAAGTTACAAACAGACCCAAAGAAATAATCTAAAGCAAGATGAACTCCTTAATACCCTTGATTTCAGATAAATCAATGAGCAGGTGTCCCAATACTTTTGTCCATATAGTGTACTTTATGTAGTGTGCAGAAGGATGGAGGGTTTTGTTTTTTGGGAAACCCCATTGTATCCCACACTGTACAGTTGAGCTCATCGTTTGTGTCCTCGTCCCCGTTTGTGTCCGTGTCCCCGCACGAATGGGTTAAAGGCGGAAGCTAGATTCCATCAGTGTCCATCACTAATGGTGAATATAGTTGTCTTGCTTGTCTCTCATGCAAACAGAATGGCTTGGCTCCCTCTGACTGGCCACTCTATGCAGTTATCCCCTGACCCTGTATGTATTTATTTATTTATTTGTTTGTTTTTAAGGTGGAGAAGACTTTAGGCATCGAGGCTGCTCGGACCACCATCATCAATGAGATCCAGTACACCATGGTCAATCATGGCATGAGCATCGATCGCAGACACGTCATGCTGCTGGCTGACCTAATGTCCTACAAAGTGAGTGACCATTAGGGGGCAGCACTACTGGTGCATAATTCATAGATGAGCTTTGTTAAGGCCTCAGTTCTGCATCTACAGGTTTTTGGCCTGTAATTCGTGTTCTAGACCAGTTGTCTGTGCTGTGCTCTAAGACCGAGCACTACCTCCACCATGTTTGGCAGATGAAGCACCTCTATAGCTTTAATAGTTTATAGTTTAAAATAAATTGTTAGTTTTTAGATTAGAGTTTGCTTTTAATGATCTTTATCTTCCTCAGATTGGTTGTAGAGATTGGTTGTAGGAATATTGTTTTTGTAACTGTTTCGATTCCACCTTTTTAACGGGTGTAATGAGACCCCCAGCCGACCTGGCTGACAACAGCAGCACGTCGTGTCACGCATGTTGTAATCTACCACCTCAGTCATAAAAATTTTGCTGTGGATACTGAAGAGCATGAAGAGAAACAAATGTATGCCGTTGTATGACATACTCTATTTGGACAAAAGTATTGGGACGCCTGCTCATTCATAGTTTCTTCTGAAATCAAGGGTATTAAAAAGAGCTGATCTTGCTTATGTTGGAGTAACTGTCTCTACTGTCCAGGGGTAAAGACTTTCTACTAGATTTTGATGAAGCATTGCTGTGAGGATTTGATTGCATTCAGCGACAAGAATTTTAGTGAGCTCAGGATATTGGATGGAGAACCCAGCTCAAGGCTGGGGGGTTTTATACTCCTCTAGCCCCGCGCCTGGCATTAGGCAGCATGGTGCCAATAGGGTGCTTTTTTTTTTTTTTCTGTGCAACTTAAAGTAGCTGAATGCATTTATTAGAAGAGTTGTCCACAAACTTTTGGACACTGTATTTTGTATGTATGAAATATTAAATATGTGATTATTTTTAGCTATTATTAATGTTTTTTCTTTTTCTGGCCACTAGGGGGAGATCCTGGGCATCACTCGCTTCGGCCTGGCTAAGATGAAGGAGAGCGTCTTGATGTTGGCGTCGTTTGAGAAGACGGCTGATCATCTGTTCGACGCTGCGTATTTCGGACAGAAGGACTCCGTGTGTGGTGGGTTTTTAATAAGCGTCCAGCGGAGAGTTTTAAGGGGTTATCAGATGATGATTCTTGCGGTCAGACATGATCTTTATGAGCGTTAAGGTCAGTTGTCAGATTAGAGAAACCCGTGATTGATTCGTCTGAGGGCGATCTTGAATGGAAAGGTCACGAAAGCGACGGCTCGTCTGTGTATCGAATTCCCTCCCGCACCAAATGTCAGTCGGACAAAGCCAGGCTTGCCTCTGTAGTTTACAATGTTCTAGATAACAGTGAGTCATAGTGTAAGGAACCACATTATCCAGTCCATCAGAGATTACTGATTACTGAAGGAGAGTGTGTAATGATTGACCTGCAGTTAGCACCATGCTAATAGGTCTGTACTGACTCCACGTTCCCAGCGGCCGATCATTCAGCAGCTCTGCTGCAGCGTTTATTAGGGAAACGGCCAAACCGGGACTGAAACCAGCGACTATCTGCTCAAGTTAAAAGCAGCTGGACTCCACAGCGACCCGTCCACAGTACCAAAGAACCCCCAGCGATGTGTAGCCAGGAGCGTCCAGCCACCTGAGGCTCAGATCCACCTGTTCAGAGGATGAAGCCTCAGATCTGAGAGCACAGAGTCGAGGGAACGGGTCTTAGGAGAGGCTCAGGCTCAGTTAGTAGACTGGCTCATCCAGGTTTACTAGCTTTCCCTTTCACTTGAACTTAGCATGTCGCTAAAACTCACAACTACGGTGGGCTTTGTTGTTTTTTTTTTTTTGTTTTTTTTTCCCACCTGTTTTCAGAGCGTGACTTTACTGAACAGTGCGCTCCTTCATGTTTCAGTACATTAAAAGACAAGAAATCAACAATATAAGAAAATTAAAAAAAACTAAGACCCCCAGTGAGGAGCTAAAGACCACAGTGGCAAGGAAACTCCCTTAGAGCTGGAGGAAGAAACCTTGGGACGAACCAAGACTTACAAGGGGGATCCGACCCATCCTCCTCTGATCAGAACTATTTATAAATTGATAAAGTCACCATATCATCTAAACTGTTAAACTGCTCAGATCTGCAGCATATTCATGATCATAATATAATCAAAAATCATGGTGTAATAAAACTTATAGTCATGGCAGTGATGGTCAGAGTAATGATGGGTAATAGTGGTGATATTAATAGTGGCAGATAAGAGTTAAGAGTCCATTTAGGTTTGAACATGGTCATTAGGCAGGTAGCAGTGGTAGGAGGGTGTGCAGCTGGTCTGACACGGGTGGTGGAGGGAGCCTGGTGGTTGGACTGGTGGGTGGCAGCTGGTAGAGGGGAGTCTTCCAGCAGTTTGGGCCAGAAGGTAACACAGACATGGGAGCACCCTGAAACGCTAGCGTCCATCTGCTCCACCGTCGACAAACCTGAGTGATTGACAGCTCCAGCTTCTCAGTGTACTACAATTCCCTGCGTCCGTGAACCCCTGGACCTACAACCTTTATCTAAGGGGGAAAAAGTAATCACCAAAAGCTAAACTAAACCGATGAGTTTCAGCCTAGATTTAAAGATTGAAACTGTGTCCCCGCTGAGGCTTTCTAATTTTTGGGAGCGAGGCCATGTAGGGCTTAGTAGGTCAATAGAAAGATTTTATAACAATATGGAATTTAACTGGAAGCCATTGCAGTGCTGATAGAACTGGACTGATATGCTTAGACTAAATTAATAAGCATTTGGCTTATGCTCTTATCCTAACGACTTACGTGGTCCTCTTATTGGTGTAGCGCAGCCCAGTCAGCCAGACCGATAATCGAACCACAGTCTTCCACATGGTGTAGTACAGGGTTCTTCAAATTCAGGCCTAAAGGGCCAGAGCCCAACACAGTTTGGTGGTTCCCCTGCTCAAACACACACTGACTACACCTGGTAATTAGCAGACAGGTGTGTCCAAGTGGGGAAATCCCCAAACCGTGCTGGACCCTGGCCCTCCAGGGCTGCATTTGAAGAACACGGGTACAGTTGTAGGAGGGTGTGCAGCTGGTCTGACACGGGTGGTGAAGGGAGCCTGGTGATCGGACTGGTGATTGGCAGGTGGTCGAGGGGGGGAGTCTTCCTTCCTTTGAGAATTGTGGGCCAGTGTCAATTTTTCCATTTGTGTCTGCAGATGCTGATAGGACTGTTATTAGTATTATTATTATCATTATTATTATAGTATAATAATTTATTATATATAATATATTTATTAATAATAATAATATATCTAATAATACATTTCTCTCTGTCTGTCTGTCTATCTATCTATCTATCTATCTATCTATCTAGGTGTGTCGGAGTGTATTATAATGGGCATTCCTATGAACATTGGCACTGGGCTGTTTAAGCTCTTACACAGAGCGGATAAAGACCCCGTTCCCCCTCGGAGACCCCTGCTGTTCGACAGCCCGGACTTCCACATCCCGCTGGCCTTGTAGCGTGTACACACACACACATACCATGGAGCTCCTCGCCCCCTCAGCTGGTTTTTGGAGCGTTTTGAACCAGTCAAGTGTGGAACAGTGTGAGCACTGGTGCGGTTCATGGTCCGTTTTTCAGAATCCCACTGTTCTAGGTTTCCGGAGAGCGCAGGGACTAAGCGTACGGGCTGTAGAGTTTTGGGTTAATCTGGGTTTGTTGATTTTTGTCTTTCAGAACTTCCTATGAGAATGTTTGTTGTCTCCACTTTCTTTTTCTTTTTCCCTGAGCGGCGGCTCTCAGCTAGAAGAATTCCCCGCCCACTGTAACGGGTTCAGTGAACCGGGCCTGCTTAATTCACGCCTGCCTGGTGGAGCTGATTGAACTCAAACCCGAGGTGGTTTCATATAATTTAATAACATTTATTGAACTGTTTTGTTCCCATTTGCCTTAAAATACACTCTAAAAAACAAAGACGCCTGAAGGGTTCTCTGGAGCGACGCCACGGAAGAACCAGTTCAGATCATTACTGACCAGCTTTTCTGTTAAGGAGTTGGGAAGAACATGTTTGAAGAACCTTCACATACTGCTAAGGGTCTAGATCTGTTAAACCTGTGTTTGGTGGTTCTTTACACTAATGATGCTTAGAGAAATAGTTATTGGACTGATGCTGTAGAAGGATCATCTGTGGTTCCTTCAAGAACTGTTGATTAGATTAGAGTGTAAGGAACATTAGCAGTAACCTTCACATACTGCTAATGTTCTATATCAGGTTCTAGATCAATTAAACCTGTATTTGGTGGTTCTTCACACTAAAGGAGAAATAGTTATTGGACTGATGCCTTCAGAAGAACGTTTGAGGTGTGAATTTGTGATGGTGTGTGTTGGGTTTTTTGGTTTATTTATTTATTTATTTTTGTTTGAGAAGAACCTCCACATACTGTTAAGTGTCCATACCAGTTTTAAAGGTTCCATACAAAAGGGTTTTCATCCTTAAATCTTAAATCTACACTGCGGCAGAACCATTTTCGTTTTCCCTCAAGACCGGCCCTGTGCAAATTAAACGGTTCCATGCCAGTTAAACCTTTATGTGGTGGTTCTTTACACTAATATCATTGCCAGGAATAGTTCTTGGTGTGATCCTGCAGAAGAACCAAGTTCGGTTCACTCAAGAACTGCCCAGTGGGGTGGGGTGTGAATGGTGGTGTTTTGTTTGTTTTAGTTTTTTTTAGTTTTTTTTTGAAGAACCTCCACATACTGTAATGGTTCTGTACCAGCTAAAGGGTTTGAAATCTTAAAGTTCTGTAAAAAGGTTCCTCACACGTTGTATTAAAAAAAATCTTTGGCCAATACTGCGGAAGAACCATTTTCGGGTTCCATCAAGAACGACCCTGTACAGATGAAAGGGTTCCATTCCAGTTAAACCTTTATTTGGTGGTTCTTCACACTAATGGTTCTTCTACAGTATCAGTCCAAGAACTATTTCTGTAAATGTCATATATGGTTCCTTCAAGAACTGTGGATAAGGTGTGAGAGTCAAGGACATTTTTAAAGAACCTCAACATACTATAAAGGTTCTGTACCAACGAAACACTGATGTGATTTTTACACTAAAGAAAAAGGAATGGTCCCGCACTCAGGAAATTTTATAATTATAATTTTTCAAAGAAGAACCTCCACATACTGTAAAGGTTCCTTACCAGTTTAAGAGTTTTAGTTAAATGGACCTTAAAGTTCTTTAAAGGTTCCTCACATGTCCTTCCGCAGTATCGTTCGAAGATTTCTTTGAATGGAACGTTTTTTGGTTTCCTCAATAATGGTCCTGTACAGATAAATGGATTCCATGGGGTTCCACATACTGCTAAGGTTCCATACCATTGGAACCTTTTATTTGGTGGTTCTGAACACCAATGACACTTTCGTGACTAGTTCTTGGACTGATGCTGCAGAAGAACCATCTTTGGTTCCTTCAAGAACTGTGGATAAAGTGCAAGAGTGAAAGTTGTGTTTTTTTTTTTTTGTTTTTTGTTTTTTCTTTTTCTTTTTTTAAAGAACCTCAACGCACTGTCGAGATTCTGTGCCAATGAAACCTTTATGGTGGTTCTTCACACTAATGACATTTAGAGAAATAGTTATTCATATTTGGTTCCCTCAGGAACTGTGGATAAGGTGTGAAAATGTCAGGGATGGTTTTAAAGAACCTCAACATACTATAAAGGATTTTTTAGGAGAACCTTTACAGTAAGTGAAGGTTCTTCACCAAAAAAAATCAATACCAGTTAAAGGTTTTTGGGTTAAATGGACCTTAAAGTTTTTTTAAAAAGGTTCCTCACACGTTGCATTCACAGATTCTAATCTTAGAATGATACTGCGGAAGAACCAATTTTGGTTCCTTCAAGAACGGTCCTGTACAGATTTGTTTTCTTTTTCATGTATCGTGGAATTTTTAAAAATGTTCTTCTCACTCGACGCTCATTTAAGAAACTGTTCACTCAAAAGAAAATTTTTCACTCAAAGGTTCTCCAAAGGTTCTCCAAAGAACCCTTCTGGCTGCTTTGTGTCAGAGTGTAAAGTGGAGTGATTTGCTGTGACTCGAGCCTGTGCTGGAAGTGTATGTTGATGTATATATGTGCTGAACGTTAATAAACATTATTCGAATTTATTGATCAGTGCGTCTCTGTGCCTCAGTGCCTGAAGCCTGTTCTGATCAGCAATTCTTCCATTAGGGCGGAGCTGCGGGACTGCTCCGTCACTTTCAGCCCTGCTGCTGTTCTCATGCGTCCAGCACTGGGAGCGTGAAAGCCAGCAGGGTCCCCTTCATCCTATCCACCCAGAGAGGACAGGGACCTTACGGATGGCTGGGGCAACGCTTGTCAGACCTATTTTAATGGTCAAAAGTATTGGGACACCTGCGCAGTCATTGTTTCTTCTGAAATCAAGGCTATTGAAAAGCGCTGATCCTGCTTTTGTTGGAGGAACTGTCTCTACTGTCCAGAGAAGAAGGGTTTCTACTAGATTTTGGAGTAGAGCGTTGCTGTGAGAATTTGATTGCACTTAGCCGCAAGGGCATTAGTGAGGAGAGGATGTTGGTGAGGTCAAAGAACTAAGTATTATCATTTTAGTTCCAGTGACTTTTACCTCCTGTAAAACGAGCCGTAATCCTGTGCGAATTGACCTGTAGGTCAATGTTGCGTCATGTCCTGTGGCAAAGAACTTTTTTGTGATTTTTCTCGAGTATGGAGGAACTCAAGGCTTTATCTTTTTGGGGGTGAGGGTGTAGCAGGTTTGTCGGGTCAAGGGCGTCATTAGACCCACATGCCCCAGTATACTGTGGCTGTGCCTCACTAAAATCAAACCGGTTAAGTCTAGTTTGTTCTTCATTGTTGAGCAGAACTACAGGCACTTCATTTCCCAGAATGCCTCAGAAGCTTGGGCTGCTTTCAGTCAGAGCCAGTTTTTATTTATTTGTTTGTTTGTTTCTTTTTGAGAGGAGTCATGGACATTTGTAAATAAATAAATAAATAAATATATATGTATGTATATATATATAATTTACAAAAAAAGTCACGCAACAGACAAGCTAATGTTAGCTCATAGCTATATGTGGTGGTTATAGCCTCTTATAACCATATAACCAATTTTTTAAACCAAGCTGTCATGGTTAGCATAGTTAGCACTGTGCTAATGGCCTGCACATAGGCTTCAGTATGTGTTAGCTAGCTACATTATCCTTGTAGCTCGAGTGTAAAAACAAACTAAGGACACCAAACGCGTCCTAGCCGATCAGTCACATCTGGGGCAGGTGGGAAAGGTGGTGTAAATTTCATTTTTTACATTAAATTCAACATTAAAAATGTCACACATCTGATGACATTTTCTCCCATAGGGTTTTGAATATAGGCTTTTTAGAATTGGCACAACTGACACACACACACACACACACACACACACACACACACACACACACAGTGTTAAATATATATATTTTAATCTCTTCTAATCTTGGTGAGATATGCCAGACACGGTCGCCCATCTCCTCTGCAGAGCTGGAGTTTAATGAGCTGCATGGCTCTCTCTGGCAGCAGCAGCAGCTGAAGGGAAAAATCGGCCGAGTCTGGAGGAACCGTCTCTGAAAAGCAGCGGCGTTATTATATAATTGAGGAGGTTCGAAGCAAGTATGGCTGTTAACGATGTTAGAAACAGCAGGGCGTCTTCACAAGCCTGATGGTAGAGTGATAAATGAATGATGCCCCCCTTCAGGTGCTGAGAGGGTGGCATTTACTATTGAATAGCCTACAATCAGGCCTCGGGTCAAGATTGAAAAAAAATAAGGGGGTCAAAAGTGGTTCAAACTCTTCCAATGAATCCATTGAGCTGTTTTAAGCTGCACACATTGCTGACAGAGATGTGCAAATGCACACACACAACTTGTCTAGTCCTTGTACTGTACTGCCTTTAGAACCCATTATTGGCACCATGCTGCCTAATGCCAGGCGTGGCTATAGAGGGGTATAAAGCCCACCAGCAGCATTGAGCTGTGGAGCAGTGGAAGAACTGTGTTCTCTGGAGTGATGGATGGTTCTCCATCCAATGTTTGTGGGACGAGGTAGAATTCTGGTCTTCCAGTATCCAATAAAACCGTGTAGAAAGTCGTCTTCTCTGGACAGTAGACGACACTACTTCTCTGGCCATACTAGTACACTGTATAGTACACTGTTGTACAGCTTTAGCTGTATGTCCAGCTTTATCAGATCAGTGGTGGTGCTTCAGTGCTGTTGTGTGTGAGATCTCAGGCCTATAAATATTTCCATCTACATTTACGGCCTTCAGCAGACGCTCTTCCCCAGAGCCACTTACAGCAGAGCTTCACTGTTTACTCAGGAAATACACTCTGCTCACTGAGTCCTCTCAGAAGAGGAGGGTCTTCAGTCTGGGTTTGAAGACAGTGAGTGTTCGGACACCCAGGGGAAGCTCGTTCCACCACTTCGGTGCAGGACAGAAAAAAGCCTGGACGCTCGTCTTCTGTGGATCTTAAAGGATGGCGGGTCGAGCTGTATTTATAATCTACACAGTGAAGCTGCCAGCACTATTGATAAAGCCTGAGGCAGTGTGTGTTGGAGGGGAGCTGAAAGCATCCGTCTCCCTGGTACACGGCTTTGTACATTCAGCAGACGTAAACAAATGGAGCAAATGTAGGGACATTAATATCAAACAGAGCTCTCTCTCACTCACACACACACACACACACACACACACACACAGGGAAGCACCAGCATCACAGAAGGCCAAGGGAAGACTAATGAAGGAGTAGATACAGCAGAACTAATGAGGCCTTAAACGAGGAGCAGGTGCAGCTTATCAGAAGTGAGGGACAAATAAGGGACGAGTTTCCCTCGTTTCTGTCGCTTTGTGCCATCCAATCGTATTGGTATTCTCTCTCTCTCTCTCTTTCTGGCAAAGATCACCCAAAGCCGACTACGAGAGATGGGCCTATCACACCACATGATCTCAAAGGTAAGAGTGCAAGTATTTGTCCTCAGCATTTCACCCAGAGTGGCAGGCCTTGCTCAAGGGCCCAACAGTGCCAGCTTGCCAAGCCCGGGAATCAAACCCACAACCCTGTGATCAACAGCCCCAGAGCTCTAACCGCCGAGCAACACTGCCCACAAAAAAACAGGGGCGATCCTGAACGCAGGGGTCAGCACAGCCGGAGTGCAATGGCTGAGCTACACCCTGGGTGAACCACCTTCTTGATCACGGTATCTCCTCTGCCAGGTAAGTATCACACTGGCGCTTAGTTATTACATAACTCTATGATTCTATGGACAAAAGTATTGGGACACCTGCTCATTCATTGTTTCTTTTGAAATCAAGGGGATTCAAAAAGAGCTGATCCTGCTTTTGTTGGAGAAGGCTTTCTACTTGATTTTGGAGTAGAGAATTGCTGTGAGAATTTGATGGCATTCAGCGACAAGAGCGTTAGTGAGGTCAGGATGTTGCATGATTGATTACCACCCCAACTCATCATCCCCAACTCCCCAGCTCATCCCAAAAGTACTGGATGGAGCTCCACCACCATAAAAAATCTAGTAGACACAGTTCTTCCACTGCTCCACAGCTCAATGCTGGGGGTCTCTATACCCCTCTAGCCCACGCTGGTTCACACTGGCTGCAAGTAGATAGCCCATGCAGAGCCCGAGAAGACCACTGGTAGAGCCTGTATAAAAGGGCAGGGTCTTGAGTGAGGAGAAAGAGACGTCTTGCTGTCCCTGAACTTGTGTGAAACCCTGGCTGTGAAGGGTGGCGTCCTCCTGCCGCTGTTCGCTCTGGAAGGAGCACATATGGACCTGCTGTGGCAGAGAGGATCACTAGAATGAAATGTGGATCAAAATCATGCAGAGCGCTGCTGCCTCTGTTAATGCGGCACAGGATCCTCTTCACGTCCAGGGCGGTATGTCTGTTATGCGTATTCCCATCACAGACTTCCTAAAGGATTTACTTGATGTGTCCAGGTTCAAACGGACGCAAAGTGTTTGATGTCTTGGCTTGTAATGTATAATTCCTGCGATTGTAAGCAGATGCACACGGCTGGCTTCCTCAAAAGCAGCCCAGCACAAAGATGAGACTTGGCATGTTGGGAGAGCAAGCATCACACAGAACACTCTCTCTCTCTCTCTCTCTACCAGCTAATATGATCTTAACAGTAAGATCAGAATCTCTTTAAGTAATAAAGGTGTAAAAATAAAAAATAAATAAATACATTTTGGTTGCTAAGCAGTTGTTAGGTGGTTGCTCAGGTGTTGCTATGGTACAGCTGTTGGTTGCTAAGCCATTGTTCAGTGGTTACTGAGGTGTTGCTATTATATAGCTGTTGGTTGCTAAACCATTGTTAGCTGTTTTTTTGTAAATTTTTTTCAGGTGGTTGCTAAGGTGTTGCTATGGTACAGCTGTTGGTTGCTAAGCCATTGTTCGGTGGTTACTTAGGTTTGCTATTACATAGCTGTTGGTTGCTAAACCGTTGTTAGGTGTTTTTTTTCTTAGTTTTTTTTTCAGGTGGTTGCTAAGGTGTTGCTATGGTACAGCTGTTGGTTGCTAAGCCATTGTTCGGTGGTTACTTAGGTGTTGCTATTACATAGCTGTTGGTTGCTAAACCGTTGTTAGGTGTTTTTTTTCTTAGTTTTTTTTCAGGTGGTTGCTAAGGTGTTGCTATGGTACAGCTGTTGGTTGCTAAGCCATTGTTCGTTGGTTACTTAGGTGTTGCTATTACATAGCTGTTGGTTGCTAAACCGTTGTTAGGTGTTTTTTTTCTTTGTTTTTTTTCAGGTGGTTGCTAAGGTGTTGCTCTGGTACAGCTGTTGGTTGCTAAGCCATTGTTCGGTGGTTACTTAGGTGTTGCTATTACATAGCTGTTGGTTGCTAAACCGTTGTTAGGTGTTTTTTGTATTTCTTTTTCAGGTGGTTGCTAAGGTGTTGATATGGTACAGCTGTTGGTTGCTAAGCCATTGTTCGGTGGTTACTTAGGTGTTGCTATTACATAGCTGTTGGTTGCTAAACCATTGTTAGGTGTTTTTTTTCATAGTTTTTTTTCCAGGTTGCTAAGGTGTTGCTATGGTACAGCTGTTGGTTGATATTCTGTTGTTAGGTGGTTGCTAAGGTGTTGCCATTGTAAAACGTTTGGTTGCTAAGCTGTTAGGTTTAGGTTTTTTTCAGGGGGTTACTAAGGTGTTGCTATGGTACAGCTGTTGGTTGCTAAGCAGGGGTTGGCAGCAAGCATTTCTTTCTCTTCTCTTCTCTTTTGCAGCTCAGGCATAATTGGCATACGGGTTTACGGCCACAAGCACTGGTGCCACTGGTTGTCATGACGTGAGACTCCTCAACAGAGAGAAGGTCGATGTAAAGCACAGAGCTTCAATCAGTACGACAGCGAGAGCCGAGAAAGCACTCAAGAGGACAGCACCTCCCACAACAGCTGCTGGGAACCTTCTCCTGGTCCACCGCTGAGTCCATCACTGGAAGCAGTCTTAAGAACCCGCTGCACTCTCAAACACCCGACTCGCCCAGGACCCGACCCACAACCTTATCTTCCTTTCTGCCTTCAGAGCACGGTACACCCGGAGAACCAGGCTGAGACACAGCTTCACATCACCCACAGCACCACAGCGCCCCCTATATACCCATCCCATTCAGACATGGACTCCACAAGAAGCACCGAGACTAACGTCAGCAGCAGATCCTTTAAGAAGTCCTGTAAGTTGTGAGGTGGGCGGGACCTCCATCAGCATCAGTGAGGCCTTGGCATCCATGTCCCTGTCACTGGTTCACCGGTTCTCCTTCCTTGGAGCACTTTTGGTAGGTACTGACCACTGCATACCACTGGAACACCCCACAAGACCTGCTTGCTGATGTTCTGGAGATGTTCTGACCCAGTCATTGTCTAGAACCTCACAGTCTGGTTCTTGTCAAAGTGTCTCAGATGCTTACGCTTGTCCATATTTCCTGCTTCAGCACAAGCCTATCTCAAGCCTATCTCAAGCCTATCCGATCTGAGTCTCTTAATGCTGAGTATCAGCCGATACGACACTGATCCGATCTAATCTGATCTGATCTGATCTATGCATCTGTATAAATAATAATCCAGCCCCAAAGTTTAGATCAGACGAGCTGCTGATTAATCTGATCAGTAAAATCTCTTTATTTTCAGGATCAGATTCTATAATCAGACGTTCTGGACTGACTGATTTAGTTTAGTCGAGACTTTTCTTAAAATGATGTTTTATAGTGTTTAATATCTGATAATGCAGTCTGATCTCCTCCCTGACCAATCAGCTCCCAGCTCCTCTACAACACTGCAGTCTGATCACTTCCTGTGTGTGAGTGTATAGTGGTACACACTCTGGACTGGTATCTGTGGTTGTCTGATATCGGTGGTCTGCTGGTGTGTAGTAACTGGTTTATAGTGGGTGAATGTGCTGTGTGTGTGTGTGTGTGTGTGTGTGATTGGGGTTTCTATAGTGTGTGTGTGTGTTAGCATTAGCGTTAGCCTCCACCCAGTTCTGAATGGGTTCTTCAGTGCTGGTTTATAAACAGAGAAAGGCGAGTGAGTGGTTCTCCGGTTCTCCTGCTGGTAAAACGGTCAGAGCGTTTCAGTGATGGTTTTATAAAGGGTCTGATATTATGGTCTGTTTTCAGGTTCCACTGTAAAATAGCTCCACACTGCAGAACCTCAACTCCTTTATTTACCTTCTGAGAACGTCCGCACTGCTGCTGCTGCAGCTACAGCCGGCTGGGGGTACTGTCCGGTAGAGGCGCCTTGAGGCCAGCAGATGGCGCTCTGAACACAAAGACGGTGGTTAAAACAAAGACTGGGAACTGGATCGGGATTAAAATAGCCAAGACCCGATCCATTCAAATAGGCCTGGATCAGCCCTGGATCAGCCCTGATCCCTATACAATCTATGCCCGGAGCAGTGGGCAGCCATCGCTGCAGCGCCCGGTGAGCAGAGAGGGTGAAAGGCCTTGCTCAATGGCTCGGGTAACAGGCCTGGGTAACAGGCACACCTGTGATCACCTCACAACACCTGAAGTCAAATAATGGCTGTTATTAATCCTCCGTGTTCAGTGTACCACCCTAATGGGGCCCATGGTTGGCATGTAGATTGTGGCCATGATGGTCAGCTGCTCCACTTGTAAATAATTTAGCTGATCCTCTGCAGCTACAAAGCTCAATACTGAGGGGCTTTATACCCCGATAGCTTAAGCTCAGCGTTGGGCATGGTGATCTTGGTTCTCACAGTGGTGAGCATCCCACTGTCCGAGGTTTTACTTCTGTATCAGAAACCTGTGCACCTAAAAGCAGCAGATCTCACTGAGAAGAAATGCTGTCCAGATACTTTTGGACAGCTGTATGAGCAGGCTCCTATCTCAACCCACTGAAGACCCCCTAAAACTCCATCTGTTTCCTCTCACCTGCTTCATTTCTCCTTCAACATCCCGCTGCTCGGAGTCATCACTCTCGACAGAGTAGAACAGATGTGTGACATTGAAGCTAATTATGTTTAATAACCAGCAGATTAGCGAGTGCCAACCACAATTAAGGAGAGAACACTGAATTTACGATTGCGCTGTCAGGAAAGAACAGTTGCAGGAATCCCCAAATCTCCTGCAAACAGGAACCGAAAGCTACAGAAAGCTGACGAGGATGGCGAGCGCGGCCTGTGCAGCCTTCGTTTAATCCGCCGTCCAGTCAGTTTGTTTGATGGAGCGATTTTTGGATCTGCCTGAGAATAATCGAGGCTGGGATTGATGCTAGCGGCTATATTTCAACACAATTGGCTCATTTCAGCCTGACTCTGAAGTACACCTGCTTTGACGTCTATGATTTTACATATCAGGACATGTTAACAAATATAGATATAGATATAGATAAATATAGAGTTTCATATTCCACAGCTTCATTAATTATTTTATTTATTTTTAACAAAACTTACGCCAAAATGCAGAAGCAGTGTGTGAAAAATTAAGGATACCCTCACTGCTTCCACACAAATTTCCATAGCCTGGTGTTCCAGGTGGGCATGGGCTCTGAGTGGGCGTGTACATGCATTTTACTGGGACCCAGTTGGATATTCCCAAATGAGCCCCATCATTACAGCCCACCCTAATCTCGCATAGGTCCAATCTTGGCTCTGTGTTCAGTGTACCAACCAGATAAAGGGCCCATGCTTAACCCCTCCTGGTCCCATTACTGCTAGCACGGAGTCCAAGGACACAACCCCAATGAATGGAATGCGGCCTTGGTGGGTTCCAGGTGGGCATGGGCTCTGAGTGGGCCTGTACATGCATTTTACTGGGACCCAGTTGGATATTCCCAAATGAGCCCCATCATTACAGCCCACCCTAATCTCGCATAGGTCCAATCTTGGCTCTGTGTTCAGTGTACCACCCAGATAAGGGGCCCATGCTTAACCCCTCCTGGTCCCATCACTGCCAGCATGGAGTCCGAGGACAAAACCCCAATGGATGGAATGCGGCCTTGGTGGGTTCCAGCTAGGCATGGGCTCTGAGTGGGCCTGTATATACATTTGACTGGTTCCCAGTTGGGCTACTCATACACCCCCTACATGGACGTGTTAGCTGGGAAAGTTTATTCAGTTTGCTGGTCTGGAGCATTCTGGTGTGTTAACTCAATTCCAAGGAGGAAAAGAGGACATTACAATGCTCTTGGAGAAGCAATTGCCGCTGCCCATCAATCTGGGAAGGGTTATAAGGTCATTTCCGAACAGTGAGAGTTATTATTTACAAGTGGAAAACATTCAAGACAGTTGCCAATCTTCCCAAGAGTGGACACCCCAGCAAATTCACCTCAAGGTCAAACTGTGCAATGCTCTGAGAAACTGCAAAACACCTAAGAGCTACATCTCAGACTGTTAAAGAACATGGCAGCACGGCTTAAGTTTGCAAAGTTTGAACTGAACGAACCACAATCTTTCTCAAACAGTGTCTGTTGACCAGATGAGATCAAAGTGGAGGTTTTGGCCTTACTACACAAACACCTTATATCGACTGTCAAGCATGGTGGTGGAGGGGTGATGAGGACCTGGACACCTTGCAGTCAGTGAGTCAACCATGAACTTCTCAGAATATTAATGTATTCTAGAGCCAAATGTGAGGCTATCTGTGGAACAGCTAAAGCCTGGCCAAAATTGGGTCATGCAACAGGACGATGATCCCCAGCTTATCTACCAAAGAATGACTGAAAAGGAAAAGAATCAAGGTGTTGCGATGTGGTTGTTCATGCGTGTTGTTCATCTAAGGTCGTATTTTCCTTATTTTAAGACCAGATGTTTTTTATTGTGTCCTGATAGGTAAAACTTTAAACTTTCAAAAAGACTTACACTTTATTTTTACATGATTGTACAAAATCTTCACAGATTACAAACAGAATACACAGTTATATTGGTGAAAGAAATGAAAAAGGCATTAAATTATCAAATGTTCGCCATCCAAAACAAAATATGCTAATTACAATTTATTTTTTATATATTTTCATAACAATATTATCATTCAAACTCCTGCAGGTGTTACCAGTGTCCCTGTAGGTGTACAAATGTTCATGTATATCTGTAAATGTGTCAATGTTCCTGCTGGTGTGTAAGCATTTTTAAGCATCTACCAGTTCTCCTGCAGGTTTACCAGTGTTCACAACACAAGTCTTATTTTGTACCTAAAAGTCCAGGTATTTTCTGTTGCTTCTGGTGTAGCAGTTGTTCCTGCAAGTGTACCAATGTTCCTGCTGGTGTTCCTGCTGTAGATGTATCACCTGCAGGTGGACCGGCATTCCTGCACGTGGATCAGCATTTCTGCAGGTGGAGCCAGCTTGGGCCGGCTTGAGATAAGCTTGGAGACGAAGGCCGTAAAATATCATGAGAAGAACACCTCTCCAACTGTTAAGCATGGTGGTGGAAGGGTCATGCATTAGGTTTGTGCTGCAGCCAGTGGCACACAGATCATTTGACTAGATTTAATTAAATACCAGCAAATTCTAGGAGCAAACATCCAACATCTCATCCACCATCTGTAAAAAAAAAAAAAAAGAGGAGGGGCTTCTACAGCCGGATAATAATGACCCTAAACCCACCTCAACATCCTCAGTAAACCTGTTAAAGTGGAGCAAACCGAAGGGCTACATTTATATTACAGGTAACACAAAATTCATATTTTGCATAAATATGACATTAATTGTTTTATTTAATAATTTTATGTCAAGTTGGAGTGAGATGCAATCGTAAAGGGAACTGTCAGATCACAATGCATGTGTTTTTGTTGCTTTTACACCCATCAGATGTCGGTAACCTGTGTGCATGTGAGTCTCATCAGGGCACCTGTGTTTACATAATAATAATAATAATAATAATAATAATAATAAAATAATATTTTATTTACAATATGACTGTCTTCTCCAGAATCCTCTTCTCATCAAAAATGAGAATAAAGCGAACATAGAAAGTTAAACACTATACGGACAAAAGTATTGGGACACCTGCTCATTCTTTGTTTCTTCTGAAATCAAGGGGATTAAAATGTCCAGAGAAGAAGACTTTCTACTAGATTTTGAAGGAGAATTGTTGTGAGGATTTGATTGCATTTAGTGACAAGAGCGTTAGTGAGTTCCAGATGTTGGATGATGATCACCATCCACCTCCCCAACTCATCCCAAAAGTACTGGATGGAGCTCCACCATCATCATTCCAGAGAACACAGTTCTTCCACTGCTCCACAGCTCAATGCTGCTGGGGGGCTTTATACCCCTCTATCCCACACCTGGCATTAGGCAGCATGGAGCCAAAAGGTTAGTGTATATCTGCTCCAGAGAGTCCTATTCTATTGGCAGTACTTCTTTCTCTACAGAGACTAGACAAGCTGTGTAAGTGCATTTGCACATCTGTATCAGCAATGGGTGCAACTTAAAGGTAGTTGAATGATTTTATTAGAAGGGGTGTCCACAAATATTTGGACATATGGTATATGTATCAAATGTGGGTAGTCATAATTAAATAATAATAATAATAATAATAAAACATTCTGTGTAATATGAACGTAGCTCAGTTTAGAGGCTCAGTCTGAGCCTCAGCCTTCACTAAACTCAGTCTCGATGGGTCTTCAAAATACTTGTGGGTGTAGAATTAGGACATTAGCTTTGCTACACGTCATGCATTTAAACTAAAGAAATCTCAGAGATGAAAGATGATGCAAATATTTCAGATCAGGTCAATGTAGCGACCTTCCTTCCTGCATAATCACTACAAAATTTAGCATGTGAGGTTTTTCAAAGATGCATCTAAACAAGCCTGAGGTATTATGGAAAACAGGTCCTGGAGATTAATGAGCTTTTTGGTCACAATGACCAAAGATAAGCTTGGAGACAAAGGCCGTAAAATATCATGAGAAGAACACCTCTTCAACTGTTAAGCATGGTGGTGGAAGGGTCATGCATTGGGTTTGTGCTGCAGCCAGTGGCACACAGATCATTTGACTAGATTTAATTAAATACCAGCAAATTCTAGAAGCAAACATCCAACATCTCATCCACCATCTGTAAAAAAAAAAAAAAAGAGGAGGGGCTTCTACAGCCGGATAATAATGACCCTAAACCCACCTCAACATCCTCAGTAAACCTGTTGAAGTGGAGCAAGCCGAAGGTTTAGCCATGGCCCTCACAGTCCCCCAACCTAAACATTTAATCATTTAATACCTGTGGATAGACCTCAAAAGAGCAGAGCAGCGAGACCACCCAAGAACCTCACAGAAATAGAACCTTCTGCAGGAAGAATGAGGGAAAATCCTTCAAGCAAGAACTGAAAAGACTCTTTAGCTGCTACGAAAAGTTACGTGGGGTGCCAAAACTTTTGCTTCAGACCTGTTTTGGTAATTCAGAAACAAAAGAAATGTCTTTATATTTATAATAATATTGCAGGTATTTCTATACTCAGTTTTAGCTTTTTCACTAGGGGTGTCCAAACTTTTGCATGCCACTCTGAAGGGGGTGTGGCTTCTATTGTTTTGCTTTTTTGGGACAGGTGGGAACACTGAATATAGAGAATCAAACCCTCAACCATAGAATCAAACACTAGCTGATCGATTAAGTGATCGTGGTAAAAATGACACATATTGGGCGGAGCTTTTCCGCTGGAGTTGATCATGGTTAAACTGGATGGAGTGGAAACTCTGGTCAGTGTGTTGGTCAGTGGGTGAATTAGGGGTGTGTTTAGTAAAGGGCAGCAGCCTCAGCCACTGACCAGAAGCCGATTAGCGCTACTGTTTACTTTTTCGCATTAAGAAACAAATAAGTGTGAAAATGGTTTATTAATAATCTATTCATATTGTCACTTTCATTCAAAAACCTTGTATCTCCAAAAAACCTTTATCTTAATGTTCAATGAAAGTCAATGTTAAAACACGTAATGTGAAGAACAACTGCCGTCAAATAGTGAAAATCGGCCAAAATGGAGATACAGGGTTTTTGTGTGACTGCAAGATTATTTAATATCCCATTATATTATATTAAAAAGGTCTGTAGTTGTGTCTTTTGAGCATAGTTATGAAAATTGATCTCAGTTTTTCTAACGGCCTTGCCAAGAAATAACATACAAAGAGAAAAGCAGGGGCCCTAAAATAGAGCCTTGTGGGACCCCACAGGACTTTATTATTATCTTTCCCAACGAAACCAAAAAATACTCTCTCCAAGCAGATGCTGCTGGGGGGTTTAGGCTAAAGTGGTCCGAAACGGTCCCTTCTAGCCCTCGTTAGTGTTTTTTAAAGCAAAGTAAAGTAAGTATATGTTAAAGTAAACAAAGAAGCATCACTTAAGAATGTATTTAAATGGGATTTAAAGCATCACTGTATTCATATTAAACCAGCTCTGCTAATTCACCTTCATATTTATGGTTCATGTGGCTTCATACAGCAGATGAACTCCAAACCAAGAGCATGGTGTTGATGGAAAACCATGGCTTGAACCAGATTCTAAAGCATTTCTGTGCAGAGCGAAGCTTCAGGAGAACTTCAAGCATTGGTCGAAGTTCAGAGGCAACCCCTTTTTTTGACACATGAATCTTCAACATCAAGGAAAAACGTCAGTGGATGATAGAAATTAGCCTTAGCCGCAGCCCTAGTTTGCAGACCAGGTCACTCTGAACCATTCCATTATGGATCTCTGCCGGCCGGTTGGTGTTTCCTACGTGGCTGGGAGTTCAGAGGTTCTGCTGCTGCCGTTCTGCTCTGTGTTAGCGGAGTCATTTCCCATGAATGCCTGACGTTTCAGGGGTCTGGAGAACTGGACGCTGAGGTTCGCCCGCTCTGGAGCACCACCTAGCCGACGAGGCCGGCGCAGACAGGCCGAGAGCGTGGAGACACAGCTTTTCTTAAAGTTCTCGTTCATGAAGGCGTAGACAATGGGGTTGTTGAAGGAGTTGGAGAAGCCGATGGCCTGCACCACAGCGATGATCATGTTCAGAGTCACGTCGTCGTACTTCGACTCCAGGTCGTCTGGATACGAGAGAGAGAGAGAGTGAGCGAGAGAGAGAGAGAGAGACCCCACCCATTTGTTTATTTGATGTTAGTAAATAATGTCTTTAGAGGGCAGTGATGAGTCATGTTTCTTTGTTTGATGTTAGTTAATAATGCCTTTAGAGGGCAGTGATGAGTCATGTTTGTTTGTTTGATGTTAGTTAATAATGTCAATTATTAACATTTTTGTTTATTTTTGTTTATTTGATGTTAGTTAATAATGCCTTTAGAGGGCAGTGATGAGTCATGTTTGTTTATTTGATGTTAGAAAATAATGCATTTAGAGGGCAGTGATGAGTCATTTTGTTTCTTTGATGTTAGTTAATAATGTCTTTAGAGGGCAGTGGTGAGTCATGTTTGTTTGATGTTAGTTAATAATGTCAATTATTAACATTTTTGTTTATTTGATGTTAGTTAATAATGCCTTTAGAGGGCAGTGATGAGTCATGTTTGTTTATTTGATGTTAGTTAATAATGTCTTTAGAGGGCAGTGATGAGTCATTTTGTTTCTTTGATGTTAGTTAATAATGTCTTTAGAGGGCAGTGATGAGTCATGTTTGTTTGTTTGATGTTAGTTAATAATGCCTTTAGAGGGCAGTGATGAGTCATGTTTGTTTGTTTGATGTTAGTTAATAATGCATTTAGAGGGCAGTGATGAGTCATTTTGTTTATTTGATGTTAGTTAATAATGTCTTTAGAGGGCAGTGATGAGTCATGTTTGTTTTGTTTGATGTTAGTTAATAATGCCTTTAGAGGGCAGTGATGAGTCATGTTTGTTTGTTTGATGTTAGTTAATAATGTCTTTAGAGGGCAGTGATGAGTCATGTTTGTTTGTTTGATGTTAGTTAATAATGCATTTAGAGGGCAGTGATGAGTCATGTTTGTTTGTTTGATGTTAGTTAATAATGCCTTTAGAGGGCAGTGATGAGTCATGTTTGTTTGTTTGATGTTAGTTAATAATGCCTTTAGAGGGCAGTGATGAGTCATGTTTGTTTGTTTGATGTTAATTAATAATGCCTTTAGAGGGCAGTGATGAGTCATGTTTGTTTATTTGATGTTAGTTAATAATGCCTTTAGAGGGCAGTGATGAGTCATGTTTGTTTATTTGATGTTAGTTAATAATGCCTTTAGAGGGCAGTGATGAGTCATGTTTGTTTATTTGATGTTAGTTAATAATGCCTTTAGAGGGCAGTGATGAGTCATGTTTGTTTGTTTGATGTTAGTTAATAATGTCTTTAGAGGGCAGTGATGAGTCATGTTTGTTTGTTTGATGTTAGTTAATAATGCCTTTAGAGGGCAGTGATGAGTCATGTTTGTTTATTTGATGTTAGTTAATAATGCCTTTAGAGGGCAGTGATGAGTCATTTTGTTTATTTGATGTTAGTTAATAATGTCTTTAGATGGCAGTGATGAGTCATTTTGTTTATTTGATGTTAGTTAATAATGCCTTTAGAGGGCAGTGATGAGTCATGTTTGTTTATTTGATGTTAGTTAATAATGCCTTTAGAGGGCAGTGATGAGTCATTTTGTTTATTTGATGTTAGTTAATAATGCCTTTAGAGGGCAGTGATGAGTCATGTTTGTTTGTTTGATGTTAGTTAATAATGTCTTTAGAGGGCAGTGATGAGTCATGTTTGTTTGTTTGATGTTAGTTAATAATGCCTTTAGAGGGCAGTGATGAGTCATGTTTGTTTGTTTGATGTTAGTTAATAATGCCTTTAGAGGGCAGTGATGAGTCATGTTTGTTTGTTTGATGTTAGTTAATAATGCCTTTAGAGGGCAGTGATGAGTCATTTTGTTTATTTGATGTTAGTTAATAATGCCTTTAGAGGGCAGTGATGAGTCATGTTTGTTTGTTTGATGTTAGTTAATAATGTCTTTAGAGGGCAGTGATGAGTCATGTTTGTTTGTTTGATGTTAATTAATAATGCCTTTAGAGGGCAGTGATGAGTCATGTTTGTTTATTTGATGTTAGTTAATAATGTCTTTAGAGGGCAGTGATGAGTCATGTTTGTTTGTTTGATGTTAATTAATAATGCCTTTAGAGGGCAGTGATGAGTCATGTTTGTTTGTTTGATGTTAGTTAATAATGTCTTTAGAGGGCAGTGATGAGTCATGTTTGTTTGTTTGATGTTAATTAATAATGCCTTTAGAGGGCAGTGATGAGTCATGTTTGTTTGTTTGATGTTAATTAATAATGCCTTTAGAGGGCAGTGATGAGTCATGTTTGTTTATTTGATGTTAGTTAATAATGCCTTTAGAGGGCAGTGATGAGTCATGTTTGTTTGTTTGATGTTAGTTAATAATATCTTTAGAGGGCAGTGATGAGTCATTTTGTTTATTTGATGTTAGTTAATAATGTCTTTAGAGGGCAGTGATGAGTCATGTTTGTTTATTTGATGTTAGTTAATAATGCCTTTAGAGGGCAGTGATGAGTCATTTTGTTTATTTGATGTTAGTTAATAATGCCTTTAGAGGGCAGTGATTAGTCATTTTGTTTATTTGATGTTAGTTAATAATGCCTTTAGAGGGCAGTGATGAGTCATGTTTGTTTATGTGATGTTGATTCATGTCGAGTCAACTCTCGCTGTTTTTGTAAGCACTATGTTGCGTCACAGTGAAAGTGTTTTCTGCTTTCTTGTTATTTATACACTGCTCTTACAGTGACCAATCAAAAGCACTTATTTTCACTATCTATATTTAACCTTTTTGTTTTTTTTTCTGCTGTTGCTGACAAAAGAAAAACGCCCTTGGCATCAGCTGCACGTTTTACCGCAGCACAAAGAGGCTGACAGAGGCCTATTACTCAAATGGTCAGTGAAATTGCTTTCTATCACTTCCCGTAGACTCTACCTGCGTCACAGAGGAGCTGCACGGCTTTTGGTGAGGAACACACTGCAGATAATTAGCTTCACTCATAGAAAGCTAAAAGAAGTGCTTCCGCTCACTGGCCACTTTATTAGAAACCCCTACCATGTGCTTCCACTCACTGGCCACTTTATTAGAAACCCCTACCATGTGCTTCCACTCACTGGCCACTTTATTAGAAACTCCTACCATGTGCTTCCACTCACTGGCCACTTTATTAGAAACCCCTACCATGTGCTTCCACTCACTGGCCACTTTATTAGAAACCCCTACCATGTACTTCCACTCACTGGCCACTTTATTAGAAACCCCAATCATGTGCTTCCACTCACTGGCCACTTTATTAGAAACCCCTACCATGTACTTCCACTCACTGGCCACTTTATTAGAAACACCTACCTTGTGCTTCCACTCACTGGCCACTTTATTACAAACCCCTACCATGTACTTCCACTCACTGGCCACTTTATTAGAAACCCCTACCATGTGCTTCCACTCACTGGCCACTTTATTAGAAACCCCTACCATGTACGTCCACTCACTGGCCACTTTATTAGAAACACCTACCATGTACTTCCACTCACTGGCCACTTTATTAGAAACGCCTACCTTGCGCTTCCACTCACTGGCCACTTTATTAGAAACCCCTACCATGTACTTCCACTCACTGGCCACTTTATTGGAAACACTACCTCATGATTCCAATTACTGGCCACTTTATTAGAAACCCCTAAACTGTGCTTCCACTCACTGGCCACTTTATTAGAAACCCCTACCCTGTGAGGGATGCTCATTACTGTCAGATCAATACTCACTGTACTCGAACAGCATATGGACGGTGTGGAAAGGGGCCCAGCAGATGGTGAACATCAGGACGATGGTGATCATCATCTTGACGGCGCGTTTCTTCTTCCTGTTTCAACAAACAAAACTTCCACATTATGTCCAAAAGTATCCAGACACCTGCTTCTCCTGAAATCAAGGGTTCTAATGGAGCGCTGTGCTCCTTTAGTGCAGTAACAGCATCTGCTATTCTGAGATGGCTTAACTGTAGCTGTTGGAACATTGCTGTGAGAAGGATTTGATTGTATTCAGCCATACAAGAAGATCAGCGAGGTCAGGTACTAATGTTGGATGATTGGTTCTGCCAACCCAAATCATCCCAAAGGTACTGGATGGCACTTGTTCACTTCAGAGAACCCATAGCCCAGTGACCTTAGGGTACAACTGCCCTTGGTCAGTGCTTCTCCATGGAGGTATGTGTGTATCAGCTGTGTGTGTATCAGCTGTGTGTGTATCAGCTGTGTGTGTGTATAGTGTAAACAGTATCTAGTGTGTTTCCTCTTCATACACACACAGTATTGTTTTCTTGTCCCCCCACGGTCGTAGTAATGAGGTGTAAATAACCCCCAGGTTCAGTTCTGGATACCTGGATATCTTGCTGATCTCTCTGTGGTTCATGGTGCTGAGGACGGAGACGTCTCCAACCCGCTTGCGGATCCACAGCTCAATGCTAATGCGAGTGTAGAGGAAGAGCATGGCAGCCAGTGGCAGCAGGAACAGAGCCACCATGATGAAGGTGGTGTAGATCTTGCGGTGAAGAACGGACCCCCACAGCTCCTGACAGCACACGTGATGGTGTTCGTACAGGAAATCATACTTCACCTGCATACACACACACACACACACACACACACACACACACATACACACACACACACACACACACAATGCCTTCAGAGAACGGAAACAAAACCCTACTCGCTGGCCACTTTATTAGAAACACTTACCTTGTGCTTCCACTCACTGGCCACTTTATTAGAAACCCCTACCCTGTGATTCCACTCGCTGGCCACTTTATTGGAAACCCCTACCTTGTACTTCTTCTCACTGGCCACTTGCCACTTTATTAAAAACCCCTACCCTGTGATTCCACTCGCTGGCCACTTTATTAGAAACCCCTTTTAAACGTTAAACGTTTTTGAGTGAGATTACTAACGTTCAGCTTCCAGCTTCTGCTTTTCATGTAGAACCCAGCTGAAAGCAGAGCAAGTCAGAGCTCCCCACAGTCTGACCAGACTGTCTGACCAGACTGAGGGTCTGAGTGTAGCAGTCACTGAACATTCTGTTTAATGTTAAGGTTCTAGACTTAAACTGTAACTGAACCTTCATCTTATGTGCAGATTCTAGAAAGAACTTTTGCATAGAATGTTTAAATGGTGTGAGGTTAAGTAATTGCTTTAGAACCTTTACATCAAGTGAGGTAGGCTAAAGAACCTGTAGGCTAAAGTACCCTGAAATCAGTACAGAACCTTTAAATGAATGGGATGTTTCCAGAAGAACTCCTGCACTGTTAAAAGTATACGAACCTTGAGGAACTATTGAAGGTTCTTTACTTTGAAATTGAAGCCTTTCAAAAGGTTCCTCAAGGTTCTTATACTTTTAACAGTCTATATTGCTTTATATTGCTTATATTGCTAGAAGCTTTTATATCATGTGAGGTCTCTAGAAAAAAACATTTAATTGGTAGTGCACTTGCTTTGGTAGCGCAGTTGAAGGTTCTAAGAAAAAGAAACTTTAAATTAAGAATATTTGTCATGTCAAGGTTTTAGGGTCAACCTTTAAATTGATCTAGAGTATTTACTCTAACATGATGGTTCTAGGAAGGTCCTTTAAAGGTTCTAGGAAGAAACTTAAAATTGCTTTAGAACTGTTATGTCATGTCAAGGCTTTAGGGTTACTCTTTAAATTGGTCTAGAACATTGACTTTAACGACAAGGTTCTAGGAAGAACCTTTAAATTGCTTTTAAATCTTTGCCATTTCAGGGTTTTAAGGTCAACCTTTAAATGAGTCTAGAACATTTAGTTTAACATGAAGGTTCTAGGAAGGACCTTTAAAGGTTCTAGGAAGGAACTTAAAATTGCTTTAGAACTGTTATGCCATGTCAAGGTTTTAGGGTTTATCTTTAAATTGGTCTAGAACATTTATTTAAATGAGAAGGTTCTAGGAAGAAACTTTAAATTGCATTTAAATCTTTGTCATTTCAGGGTTTTAAGGCCAATCTTTACATTAGTCTAGAACATTTAATTTAACATGAAGGTTCTAGGAAGGAACTTTAAAGGTTCTAGAAGGGAACTTTAAATTGCTTTAGAACTTTTGTCATGTAAATGTTTTAGGATCACCTTTTAAATTGGTCTAGAACATTTACCTTAATTAGGAGGTTCTAGGAAGAAACTTTAAATTGCTTTAGAACCTTTGTCATGGTTCAAAGAAGAACCCTAAAGCTTGTGTAGAACCTTTACATAATGTAAGGATTCCTGGATAACCCTTAATTCAGTATCATACTTTTCCAGAATGTGTAAAATCAAGAATAACCTTTACATTGGTCTAGAACCTTTATATTATCTGAAGGTTCTAGGATGAACATTTAAACTGGTGTTGAATCTTGACTTTCATCTGAAGGTTCTAGGAACTTTCAAAGACAAACTTTTAATTGCAATGGAACCTTTGTTATGTCAGGGTTCTAGTAAGAGACCATGAATTGGTATAGAACCTCTACATAACATCAGTGTTCTAGGAAAATTATAAAAACTGCTGTGGAACAAATTTATTTAGTTATGATTTTAGGAAAAACTCTTAACATGGTGTGGAACATTTAAATCATGTGGAAGTTCAGACAGAACCCTTACACTGGTTTAGAACCTTTACAGCAAGTGAAGTTCTAAGCAGAATCTGAAATGGGTTCTGTTTTTTGATGTTTTTGATGTTTTAAGAGTGTGGTTAAATACAGTCTTCAGGGGAACCTGGAGAAATACCTGCCCGATTGCAGCTGATGTTGCTATGGGAACATTAGACCTTGTCCAAAAGCACGTTCTACTGGAACCCGTCTGACCAGAAGAAAGGTGGTGTTATGTTTATCCTGGGTTGGTGAGTGTCTGGCTCTGCCCTGCAGGATCTCGCAGTGTATGACTGTGTGTGTGTTCTAGTTCTGAGACTTCCATGTTTTGGCCCGTGGGTCACCACTGCGTTTAGCAGCAGGTCTTTGAGGTTCTGCTTGATTCTGTGCAGAGGGGCGCGGGTCACTCGAGGGGTTGATGCAGAGAGTGTGTGTTTATATAAAAAATCCATTACAGACTCTGGGTTTAAAAGAAATTTGATACACACACACACACACACACAAACACACACACAATACACAAGACCAGCCTTAAAATACACACACTTCACCAAACCAAAGCCCAAGCCCTACCTACCACTCTTCATATAACACTGCACACACACCAATCACACACCTGACCAGATCACTAATTATTAATGAATGCTATTAGAGCTTCATGCTGGATATTAATGTTATTAGAGCTTCATACTGGATATTAATGCTATTAGAGCTTCATACTGGATATTAATGTTATTAGAACTTCATACTGGATATTAACGCTATTAGAACTTCATACTGGATATTAATGCTATTAGAGCTTCATACTGGATATTAATGCTATTAGAGATTCATACTGGATATTAATGTTATTAGAACTTCATACTGGATATTAACGCTATTAGAACTTCATACTGGATATTAATGCTATTAGAGCTTCATACTGGATATTAATGCTATTAGAGATTCATACTGGATATTAATGTTATTAGAGCTTCATACTGGATATTAATGCTATTAGAGATTCATACTGGATATTAATGCTATTAGAGATTCATACTGGATATTAATGTTATTAGAGCTTCATACTGGATATTAATGCTATTAGAGCTTCATACTGGATATTAATGCTATTAGAGCTTCATACTGAATATTAATGTTATTAGAACTTCATACTGGATATTAACGCTATTAGAACTTCATACTGGATATTAATGTTATTAGAACTTCATACTGGATATTAATGCTATTAGAGCTTCATACTGGATATTAATGCTATTAGAGATTCATACTGGATATTAATGTTATTAGAGCTTCATACTGGATATTAATGCTATTAGAGCTTCATACTGGATATTAATGCTATTAGAGCTTCATACTGAATATTAATGTTATTAGAACTTCATACTGGATATTAACGCTATTAGAGCTTCATCCTGGATATTAATGCTATTAGAGATTCATACTGGATATTAATGTTATTAGAACTTTATACTGGATATTAATGCTATTAGAGCTTCATACTGGATATTAATGTTATTAGAGCTTCATACTGGATATTAATGTTATTAGAACTTCATACTGGATATTAATGATATTAGAGCTTCATACTGGATATTAATGTTATTAGAGCTTCATACTGGATATTAATGTTATTAGAACTTCATACTGGATATTAATGTTATTAGAGCTTCATACTGGATATTAATGCTATTAGAGATTCATACTGGATATTAATGTTATTAGAGCTTCATGCTGGGTATTAATGTTATTAGAACTTCATGCTGGATATTAATGTTATTAGAGCTTCATACTGGATATTAATGTTATTAGAACTTCATACTGGATATTAATGATATTAGAGCTTCATACTGGATATTAATGTTATTAGAGCTTCATACTGGATATTAATGTTATTAGAACTTCATACTGGATATTAATGTTATTAGATCTTCATACTGGATATTAATGATATTAGAGCTTCATACTGGATATTAATGTCATTAGAGCTTCATACTGGATATTAATGATATTAGAGCTTCATACTGGATATTAATGTTATTAGAGCTTCATACTGGATATTAATGTTATTAGAACTTCATACTGGATATTAATGTTATTAGATCTTCATACTGGATATTAATGATATTAGAGCTTCATCCTGGATGTTAATGTTATTAGAGCTTCATACTGGATATTAATGTCATTAGAGCTTCATACTGGATATTAATGATATTAGAGCTTCATACTGGATATTAATGTTATTAGAACTTCATACTGGATATTAATGTTATTAGAGCTTCATACTGGATAGTAATGATATTAGAGCTTCATACTGGATATTAATGCTATTAGAGCTTCATTCTGGATATTAATGTTATTAGAGCTTCATACTGGATATTAATGTCATTAGAGCTTCATTCTGGATATTAATGTTGTTAGAGCTTCATACAGAATATTAATGTTATTAGAGCTTCATTCTGGATATTAATGATATTAGAGCCATGAGTAAAGGTAAGCCTCATTCTCTGATGTTTGTAGCTGGTAGTCGAGTGTAGTGTGAGGCTACACTGAGGATTCCAGGCTTCTCAGATGTTGAACTGTGGAATATGTTTCCCGTCTAACTTGATAAACTATTAATACCATGGAAAAGATCCTCATGGAACTTACAAAACCTCGGGCTAAGCACAATATTGCTCAGCCCGAGGGAGGAGGCACTGAGTATACACTCACTTTTGAACTAGATTTTCAAGGACGCTTTGTTCTGGAGTCTCTGATCTTTTCTGCAGAAGATCATTCTCTTTCATCCACAGCAGTACAGCACACAGATACTGACCCGGTTATCACCAATTACAGCGTTAAACGTTTCGCTGATTGGGGTTTTTGAGCTTTAGACAACTGGAGGCATTAAGTATCAACTCACCTCTAACTGCTGGACGAACAACATTGGGGATCCCACCATGATTGAGACCACCCACACTAGGCCTAAAGACAGGAACCACACACAAACATACAGTTCATATCAGCTTTTTTTTTGGGGACGTCTCTCATTTCATTTTTAGGAATGTTTAACCAACCTCCCACCTTCCACCACTGCTGCTTACTAGCAGAAACAGGCTATAAGAAATATGGGTACCGTATCCCAGTCTAACTCAATTAAAGAGCTGAAACTGTACTATAGTGAAAGTATGGTACTGTATCCTAATCCAACTCAAAGAGCTGAAACTGTACTATAGTGAAAGTATGGTACTGTATCCCAGTCTAACTCAATTAAAGAGCTGAAACTGTACTATAGTGAAAGTATGGTACTGTATCCCAATCTAACTCAATTAAAGAGCTGAAACTGTACTATAGTGAAAGTATGGTACTGTATCCCAGTCTAACTCAATTAAAGAGCTGAAACTGTACTATAGTGAAAGTATGGTACTGTATCCCAATCTAACTCAATTAAAAGAGCTGAAACTGTACTATAGTGAAAGTATGGTACTGTACCCCAATCTAACTCAATTAAAGAGCTGAAACTGTACTATAGTGACAGTATGGTACTGTATCTCAATCTAACTCAATTAAAGAGCTGAAACTGTACTATAGTGAAAGTATGGTACTGTATCCCAGTCTAACTCAATTAAAGAGCTGAAACTGTACTATAGTGACAGTATGGTACTGTATCTCAATCTAACTCAATTAAAGAGCTGAAACTGTACTATAGTGAAAGTATGGTACTATATCCCAATCTAACTCAATTAAAGAGCTGAAACTGTACTATAGTGAAAGTATGGTACTGTATCCCAGTCTAACTCAATTAAAGAGCTGAAACTGTACTATAGTGAAAGTATGGTACTGTATCCCAATCTAACTCAATTAAAAGAGCTGAAACTGTACTATAGTGAAAGTATGGTACTGTATCCTAATCTAACTCAATTAAAGAGCTGAAACTGTACTATAGTGAAAGTATGGTACTGTATCCTAATCTAACTCAATTAAAGAGCTGAAACTGTACTATAGTGAAAGTATGGTACTGTATCCCAATCTAACTCAATTAAAGAGCTAAAACTGTACTTTAGTGAAAGTATGGTACTGTACCCCAATCTAACTCAATTAAAGAGCTGAAACTGTACTATAGTGAAAGTATGGTACTGTATCCCAATCTAACTCAATTAAAAGAGCTGAAACTGTACTATAGTGAAAGTATGGTACTGTATCCCAATCTAACTCAATTAAAGAGCTGAAACTGTACTATAGTGAAAGTATGGTACTGTATCCCAATCTCACTCAATTAAAGAGCAGAAACTGTACTATAGTGAAAGTATGGTACTGTATCCCAATCTAACTCAATTAAAGAGCTGAAACTGTACTATAGTGAAAGTATGGTACTGTATCCCAATCTAACTCAATTAAAGAGCTAAAACTGTACTTTAGTGAAAGTATGGTACTGTATCCCAATCTAACTCAATTAAAGAGCTGAAACTGTACTATAGTGAAAGTATGGTACTGTATCTCAATCTAACTCAATTAAAAGAGCTGAAACTGTACTATAGTGAAAGTATGGTACTGTATCCCAATCTAACTCAATTAAAGAGCTGAAACTGTACTATAGTGAAAGTATGGTACTGTATCCCAATCTAACTCAATTACAGAGCTAAAACTGTACTATAGTGAAAGTATGGTACTGTACCCCAATCTAACTCAATTAAAGAGCTGAAACTGTACTATAGTGAAAGTATGGTACTGTATCCCAATCTAACCCAATTAAAGAGCTGAAACTGTACTATAGTGAAAGTATGGTACTGTATCCCAATCTAACCCAATTAAAGAGCTGAAACTGTACTATAGTGAAAGTATGGTACTGTATCTCAATCTAACTCAATTAAAGAGCTGAAACTGTACTATAGTGAAAGTACGGTACTGTACCCCAATCTAACTCAATTAAAGAGCTGAAACTGTACTATAGTGAAAGTATGGTACTGTATCCCAATCTAACTCAATTAAAGAGCTGAAACTGTACTATAGTGAAAGTATGGTACCGTACCCCAATCTAACTCAATTAAAAGAGCTGAAACTGTACTATAGTGAAAGTATGGTACTGTACCCCAATCTAACTCAATTAAAGAGCTGAAACTGTACTATAGTGAAAGTATGGTACTGTATCCCAATCTCACTCAATTAAAGAGCTGAAACTGTACTATAGTGAAAGTATGGTACTGTATCCCAATCTAACTCAATTAAAGAGCTAAAACTGTACTTTAGTGATCTTTCGTTAAAAAAGTTGTTATGATGAAGCTTTTTAGTTGCTTAAAAGAAGTTCCAGCCAATCACAACGCTGACTGCGTACCATGTGATGCTGTCAGATGACTTCATTAGAACCGACTGATTCAGAAGAAAATAAGAAGAACTGGGGGGTCTATGAAGCGGCACAGGAAGAGGTTCTCCTGATCAGCTGAATCAACTGTACTAAAGGTTGGGAAACGTGAGCTATGCTAAGCTTAATGAGAATCTCTGCTTGTTTGCTGGTAGCAGGTTAGCTTAAGCAGCTAGCTCACTACTGTTAGCAGGACAAGCTTAAGAATGCCCCTCCAGATATTGCCTTTCACCGTTCAAAGAACCATCTGACTGCTTAAATGCTTGGCTACAGGGTTCTTAGTGGTTGCTATAGTGATTGCAATGATATTTCTGATGGTTTCTAAGGTGTTGCTAAGTGGGTGCTAAGGCGTTTTGTGATGGTTGCCAGAGTGGTTGCTCTAGTGTTTTTCTTGGTGGTTGCTATGATTCCCTTGATGGTTGCTAGGGTGTTGCCAAGTGGTTGCTATGGTAGCTTGTGCTTGGTTTGGTGTTACTAGTGTACTAGTGTCATTGTGACAAAAGAAGGAACTTTTGCACCCCATTCATTTCTATGGGAAAAAATACACAATATGTCCAAATGTTTGTGGACACCCCTTCTAATGAATGCATTCAGCTACTTTAAGTTGCCCCCACAGATGTGCAAATAAACACCCACAGCCTGTCTAGTCCCTGTAGAGAGTAACTGCCAAAAGAATAGGACTCTCTGGAGCAGATGAACCAAACATGAACCTATTGGCTCCATGCTGCCTAATAATGCCAGGCGTGGGCTAGAGGGGTATAAAGCCCCCCAGCACTGAGCTGTGGAGCAGTGGAAGTGATGTTCCCCTCAAAAAGCCATTCTCTTAATCGGATAACCTGATTGGAGTTTTAGAAAGGTGGCTGATTTGACCTTTTTATTGACCTTGGAGCTGTGGCATCCCATAGTAGCATCCCCCCTCAAATCGAACCCTGGCCTCTAACTCACCCAGCATTTTATAAGCTCGTTTGGGAGTGTACTGCCTCTTCATTTTGAGGGGGTGGACGATGCCCTGGTATCTCTCCACAGCGATGCAGGTCATGGTGAGGATCCCCGTCACGATGGCTGTGGTCTGGACGAACGGGACAGTTTTACACACCAGGACACCTACAGGAGGAACAAAGGAACACAAGGGTCTTTATCCGAGTTATACAGAAGTACAAGAGCAGAAATACCAGAAGCTGTACTAAAACAGGCTGAACCCATCATAGCTCCACCAGAGGGGAACCCTCAGGGTTCTCCACACCCTCAGATACTGATTTATATAAATTGAAATGAAAAATCTCATTAATTTTTAATAGTTTTTAAACATACTGATGCTTGCTTGTAAAATCTGCAGCACAACAGTAACCAAGCGCTCCTATTGGTCGGGACTTTGCTAGTAGAACTGAAGATCTAACGCTCAGATTAACCCCCAACACCGAGACAAGAGACTGACCGAGGAATCAACCAATCACATTCTGAATAATCTGTAAACACGCCACTCTAGCCCTTCTGGGGGTTCTAGATACAAAGTATGTCCAAATGTTTATGGACACCATTTCTAATGAATGCATTCAGACACAGACACACAGCTTGTCTAGTCCCTGTAGAGAAAGAAGTACTGCCAATAGAATAGGACTATATCTCTGGAGCCGATCAACATCATGACCCTATTGGCTCCATGCTGCCTAATAATGCCAGGTGTGGGCTAGAGGGGTATAAAGCCCCCCAGCATTGAGGAGCTGTGGAGCAGTGGAAGAGCTGTGTTCTCTGGAATGATGGTGGTGGAGCTTCATCCAGTACTTTTGGGATGAGCTGGGGAGTTCTGACCATCTGACCTCACTAACGCTCTTGTCGCTGAATGCAGTCAAATCCTCACAGCAATCTTCTCGGGACAGTAGAGACCGTTAATCCAGTTACTATGGAAATTTAAAACAATTATAATAATTTCATATAATCGCCGGGCAGCAAACGTAAGAAGAGGTAAAGGCTGGGTCCCCAGCTCCCGGCTCCACCGCACCAGCTAACAGTCACCTGTGCTGGCCAGGGTGATAAGGGACGCAATAGACCACCAAGCCACTCGGACTCCCACTATGGTTTAATTCTATGGTACTATTTGGTCAGTTGTTTTTTTTTAAGGGCCACAAATGTCAGGAAGGGGTGTCTCTGAGTGGTTGCTGTGCAGTTCTCCTTTAGCGTGATGTTATGTTGAGCTAAAAAGCAAAGTAACGACTGATTTGCAATAATTACCAAAAAAAAAAAAAAACACCAGTGGATGACAACAGCTCGGTCCTAATTGCTCTTAGAGCTGTTAACAATCCATAATCCTCAACATCCTCAATTATGAGTCCTAAATAGCTCCCTGGAGTACATTTGGCGTGCATCAAGAGTTACCATGGTAATGTAGCCCAGTAAAAAGGGATGGAAAATCCAGATTTAATGAAAGCTGGCTAATCCTGTTTGGCAAAACAGGCCCAAGGTAGTCGATAAACACAGGGAAGCAGCCTAGGAGCTTATTTCTGTGAATATTAATTTATGAAACCTTAAAATAATAACGGAACATGGTTTTTAAAACGGGTCCGTGAAATTAAACGGGACTTTTCAGCATCAGTACCCAAAATACACCCCAGACAATAGCACTACAGCGCTAAAAATACAGTACGAGTGAGGGATGTAATGTTAATGTTAAGAGGAGCAGCAGTAGTCTCTTTCTACAGCGCCCCCTAGTGGCCATCTTATCTAGAAGAAGGCTTTCTACTAGATTTTGGAGGAGGAGCATTGCTGTGAGGATTTAATTGCATTCAGCCACAAGAGCAGGATGTTGGCAGTGAGGTCAGGATGTTGGATGATTAATCACCACCCCAGCTCATCATCCGCAACTCATCCCGTCCAAAGGTCAAGTCAAGTCAAGTCAGATTTATTTGTAGAGCTTTTTACAACTGTTGTCGTCACAAAGCAGCTTTACATAATTATTACTTAATAAAGGACAGAGACAGAGAAGAAAAAAGAAATAACATGAAGGATCAAAGACCCCAGTGAGCCCCAACGCCGACAGTGGCAAGGAAAAACCCTCTCAGAGCTGGAGGAAGAAACCTTGGGAGGAACCAAGGCTCACAAGGGGGACCCATCCTCCTCTGGCCAGACTGTTTTAAACATTAATGATAAAAATTACCAAAGCAGATACAACAGAAAGTTAATAGTGGTGATATTAATAGTGTCAGACAGGCACGAGTCCATCTAGGTTTCAGCACGGCCACCAAACAGGCAGCAGCAGCTGGCGGGTGAGCCATGGGTGGTGACGGGTGGGGGGGCCAGCTGGCCGGACTGGTAGGTGGCAGCTGGTTAGACGCAGGTAGAGGGGACCTCAGCGGGCAATCTTCCAGCAGGCCAGGCTGGGTGGCTATTTACTCGGAGAAGGTAAAAAGAGAAAGTTAGTACTGAGAGGAATTTTATGGAGGGCGGAGAATGTTGAGCATCCACATCAGAGTGTGTCTGACGACTCCGGCAGGTCTGATTATAACAGCCTAATTAAAAAGAGAGAGCCAGAAGGTAACACGGACATGGGAGCACCCTGAAAACACCAGCATCTATCTGCTCCACCGTCAACAAACCTGAGTGATCGCGTGTAAGCAGCGAGACGACAGCTCCAGCATCTCAGTGTACTACAATTCCCTGGGTCCGCGAACCCCTGGACCTGCAGCCCTTATCTAAGAAACATTAATTACCAAAAGCTGAACTAAACATATAAGTTTTCAGCTTAGATTTAAAGATTGAGACTATGTCTGAGTCCCCAACATTATCTGGAAGGTTATTCCAGAGTTGGGGGGGCTTTATAAGAAAAGGCTCTTCCCCCTGCTGAGGTTTTCTGAATTTTGGGAACGAGTAAGAGTCCAGCACCCTGAGATCTAAGTAGTCTTGATGGTTCGTAGTATACAATAAGATCCCGCAGGTACTCAGGAGCGAGGCCATGTAGGGCTTTGTATGTTAACAGAAGAATTTTATAGTCTGTACTGAATTTAACTGGGAGCCAATGAAGTGCTGATAGAACTGGACTGATATGGTCAGGTGTTCTTTTCTGCGTCTTGTAGTGATAAGGAGTTTCTTAGTTTGGAGATGTTCCTAAGCTGCATAAAGGCTGTTCTACTAATATTGGCTATATGTTGCTCAAATGATAAATCTGAGTCGAATGTGACGCCAAGATTTTTAGCTGCTATTAAGTCAGATAGTTTATTTCTAGAGTCTTTTGGACCTAAAAGGAGAACTTCGGTTTTGTCACTGTTGAGGAGAAGGAAGTTATGTGACATCCAGAGTTTTATATCCTTTACACAGTCCTCCATTTTCTGTAGTCTAAATTTATCGTCAGGTTTGGCTGATATATAGAGCTGTGTGTCATCTGCATAGAAATGGAAATTAATGCCATGTCTGCTTATAACTGAGCCCAGTGGTAACATGTATAATGTAAATAATAGCGGTCCTAAAATTGAGCCTTGCGGAACTCCATATCTTACTTCTGTGTAATTTAAAGATAAATCTTTTATCTTTACGAATTGATAGCGTCCCGTTAGATATGATTGGAAACATGATAGGGCTGTCCTTGTGATTCCAACCATTTTCTGTAATCTTTCTAGTAATATAGTATGATCTATTGTATCAAAGGCTGCACTGAGGTCTAGTAGGACTAATAAAGATACGTAGCCTTGATCAGAGGCAAGAAGGAGATCATTCGTAATCTTCACTAGGGCTGTCTCTGTGCTGTGATTGGGTCTGAAGGGCTGTCTCTGTGCTGTGATTGGGTCTGAAGGGCTGTCTCTGTGCTGTGATTGGGTCTGAAGGGCTGTCTCTGTGCTGTGATTGGGTCTGAAGGGCTGTCTCTGTGCTGTGATTGGGTCTAAATCCAGACTGGAATTTCTCATACATGTCATTTTTACTCAGGTATAAGCAGAGTTGTTGGGCCACAGCTTTTTCTAATATCTTAGATACGAATGTTAAGTTTGAGATGGGTCTATAATTAGATAATACGCTAGGATCAAGATTTGGTTTCTTGATTAAAGGTTTTATAACTGCTATTTTAAGGGTTTGGGGTACATGCCCAAGGCTAAGGGATGAATTTACAATTGTTAAAAGAGGTCCGATTATAATTGGGAGAATTTCTTTTAGCAATTTAGAGGGAATCGGGTCGAGTGTACATGTTGTACAATTAGCTGAGGATATAATTTTTTCTAGTTCTGGCTGTGGAAGTGGGTAGAAGGCTTCCAGCCTTTGTTCTACAACTAAGTTATGTTCTAAAGCAACTACATCAGGTGACGGCCATGTTTGATTTAATAAGCAGGGTTGGATTTGTTGTCTAATATTTTCTATTTTATTATTAAAATAGTCCATAAAAACATGACTAGTTAAAGATGTTGGGATCTGGGGTTGAGTATCTGCCTGGCTTTTAGTGAGTTTAGAGATCTCATTAAAAAGAACTCTGGGATTGTTTTTGTTTTTCTCGATCAGCGAGGCCAGATACACTGAGCGACCTTTAATGAGTGCCTTTCTATACTGACTAAGGCTGTCCTTCCACGCAGAGTGGAACACCTCTAGTTTGGTCGTCCGCCATTTACGCTCTAGTTTCCGCACTGTTTGTTTTAAGGTACGAGTTTGATCACTGGACCACGGTGCGAGCCTTTACTGCCTCATCATTTTATTTTTGAACGGTGCTACTTTGTCTAAGGTTGAACAAAGGGTATTCTCTAGATCGTTTGTTAATTTAACGAGCTCCGTTTGGTCTGACGGAGTGTAAGCTAAGGTCGATAGGGCTATCGAACCCGTCTCCCACAGGGTCTAGTAGCTCAATGGCAGGTAGTGGTGTTATCTGTTGCGCCACACCAACCATTTTGCCTTAGATGTAGCTCAAAGGAGATCAGATAATGATCCGATATCACTGAGCTTTGAGGTAGAATATTTAGCTGATCAATGCTAACACCCAGGGTCAGGACTAAATCTAGGGTATGATTACAGTAATGTGTGGGTCCAGTTACGTTTTGTATGATGCCAACAGAATCTAAAATTGATACAAACGCCTTTGTTAATGGATCGTCTGCTTTTTCGAAGTGAATATTAAAATCTCCTACTATTATAACTTTGTCGCTGCACACTGCCAAGTCTGCAGAAAAATCACTAAATTCTTTTAAAAATTCAGAATAGGGCCCTGGAGGCCTATAAATATTAATATTCAATAAATATGAATGCATTTTTATTTGTGGCTGGATTTGAAATATTGATGTAGATAAGCTCAAAAGAAGTGAAGGTGTTACAGTGCTGTTGAATAATCTCTAGTGTATTCTGATAGATTATACATACTCCACCTCCTCTGCCTGATAATCTAGGGCTATGTACATATTTATAGCCTGTGGGGGGCGCTTCATTTAAAGCTATATATTGATCAGGTCTAATCCAGGTTTCAGTGAGGCAGAAAACGTCTAGTTTCTGATCACATATCATTTCATTTACGATCACTGCTTTCGAGGATAATGATCTAATATTAGTAGAGCGAGCTTTAGGTCTGAGGTGCTGCTGTTTTCGTTTGATTGCGAGAATTTAACACTGATTAAATGATTAAAACGAGCTGATCTAGATGTTCTATGTTTGGGTGAAGGTACTGGGTGAAGCACCACCATCACTCCACTGCTCCACAGCTCCTCAATGCTGGGGGGCTTTATTCCCCTCTAGCCTGGTGCCAATTCTATGGCAGTACTTCTGACAAGCTATGTGTGTGTGTGCATTTGCATATCTGTGTCAGCAACAGAACAGAAGGGGTGTCCATAAGTATTTGGTCATACTGTGTTTATTCCATCATATGCAGCCATGGTTGCTGAATTAGAAATGCGTAGTTGAAGTAAGGGGCCCCTGGAGATCCTGGAAACTGCGATTCGTGGCTTTGAGGAGCTGAAGAGCTGAGCTATGAAGTGTCAAGCGATGGTAAAGTCCCAATTACTGCAATTTCAGTCTTTCTGCTCTATAAAGGATCTTAATTGTGAATTATTCTCTTTACTGTCTAAACGGCTCTGACTCCTAACTGTGTACTCCGTCTGTACTGCACGGCTAATTACAAGTGTGGGGTTCCTCATAAAGGAGGATTTGACTGATTTGATTGCTGGTAAGAAGGTAAACGCTGGGGATGGAGGGACATTTATAAAAGCCTGCCAATCAGGAAGGTTTGAAAAGGCATGTAGAGGCAGAGAGAGAGAGAGAGAGGGGGGTAGAGAAGTGGTCTCCATTTACGCTGAAGTTCAGAGATAAAGGATAAAGGAATTCACTCTTTAGATGAAGTGATGAGTCCATTCAGAGTCGATTCCATTACTGAGGGAGAGGAGAGGCCCATTAGAGGCAGCGCTAAACATGAGCTACATTCCCTCATTTACACACAGACCCTGAGCTCGGCACGGCATCGACTTTCTCTTTTGAGAGGTTTGAGGCGTCTGAGAAATTACACTGATGACCGTATCACACCGACTCTCAGATCACACAGACTCTCAGATCGCCCCGACTCTCAGATCACACCGTCTCTCAGATCACACCGTCTCTCAGATCACACCGTCTCTTAGATCACACCGACTCTCAGATCACACCGTCTCTCAGATCACACCGACTCTCAGATCACACCGACTCTCAGATCACACCGACTCTCAGATCGCAAACGACTCTCAGATCACACAGACTCTCAGATCGCAAACGACTCTCAGATCGCAAACGACTCTCAGATCGCCCCGACTCTCAGATCACACAGACTCTCAGATCACACAGTCTCTCAGATCACACCGTCTCTCAGATCACACAGACTGTCAGATCGCCCCGACTCTCAGATCACACAGACTCTCAGATCGCAAACGACTCTCAGATCGCCCCAATTCTCAGATCACACAGACTCTCAGATCACACAGACTCTCAGATCACATCGATTCTCAGATCACACCGTCTCTCAGATCACACCGTCTCTCAGATCACACAGACTGTCAGATCGCCCCGACTCTCAGATCACACAGACTCTCAGATCGCAAACGACTCTCAGATCGCCCCGACTCTCAGATCACACAGACTCTCAGATCACACCGTCTCTCAGATCACACCGTCTCTCAGATCACACCGTCTCTCAGATCGCCCCGATTCTCAGATCACACAGACTCTCAGATCACACTGTCTCTCAGATCGCCCCGTCTCTCAGATCGCCCCGACTCTCAGATCGCCCCGACTCTCAGATCACACAGACTCTCAGATCGCAAATGACTCTCAGATCGCCCCGACTCTCAGATCACACAGACTCTCAGATCGCAAATGACTCTCAGATCGCCCCGACTCTCAGATCACACCGACTCTCAGATCACACCGTCTCTCAGATCGCCCCGACTCTCAGATCGCCCCGATTCTCTGATCACACAGACTCTCAGATCACACCGACTCTCAGATCACACCGACTCTCAGATCACACCGACTCTCAGATCACACAGACTCTCAGATCACACAGACTCTCAGATCGCAAACGACTCTCAGATCGCCCCGACTCTCAGATCGCCCCGACTCTCAGAGCGCCCCGACTCTCAGATCACACCGACTCTCGGATCGCCCCAACTCTCGGATCACACAGACTCTCAGATCACACTGTCTCTCAGATCACACCGACTCTCAGATCGCCCCGACTCTCAGATCACACAGACTCTCAGATCGCCCCGACTCTCAGATCGCCCCGACTCTCAGATCGCCCCGACTCTCAGATCGCCCCGACTCTCAGATCATCCCAAATCTCAGATCACACCGACTCTCAGATCACACCGACTCTCAGATCACACAGACTCTCAGATCACACCGACTCTCAGATCACACCGACTCTCAGATCACACAGACTCTCAGATCACACCGACTCTCAGATCACACAGACTCTCAGATCACACAGACTCTCAGATCATCCCGACTCTCAGATCACACAGACTCTCAGATCGCACAGACTCTCGGTGCAGGTGTAGGTTAGTTCAGGTGTAGGTGTAGCAGATTAAGTTTAGGTCAAAGTTAGAATTAGGTTTAGGTGTAGTAGGTTAGGTTAAGGTTAATGGTATAATTAGGTTTAGGTGTAGTAGGTTTAGTTCAGGTTTGGGTTAGAATTAGGTTTAGGTGTAGTAGGTTAAGTTCAGGTTTAGGTTAGAATTAGGTTTAGGTGTAGTAGGTTAAGTTCAGATTTAGGTTAGAATTAGGTTTAGGTGTAGTAGGTTAAGTTCAGGTTTAGGTTAGAATTAGGTTTAGGTGTAGTAGGTTAAGTTCAGGTTTAGGTTAGAATTAGGTTTAGGTGTAGTATGTTAAATTTAGATTTAGGTTAGAATTAGGTTTAGGTGTAGTAGGTTAGGTTAAGGTTAATGGTATAATTAGGTTTAGGTGTAGTAGGTTTAGTTCAGGTTTAGGTTAGAATTAGGTTTAGGTGTAGTAGGTAAAGTTCAGGTTTAGGTTAGAATTAGGTTTAGGTGTAGTAGGTTAAGTTCAGGTTTAGGTTAGAATTAGGTTTAGGTGTAGTATGTTAAATTTAGATTTAGGTTAGAATTAGGTTTAGGTGTAGTAGGTTAAGTTCAGGTTTAGGTTAGAATTAGGTTTAGGTGTAGTAGGTTAAATTCAGGTTTAGGTTAGAATTAGGTTTAGGTGTAGTAGGTTAAGTTCAGGTTTAGGTTAGAATTAGGTTTAGGTGTAGTAGGTTAAGTTCAGGTTTAGGTTAGAATTAGGTTTAGGTGTAGTAGGTTAAGTTCAGGTTTAGGTTAGAATTAGGTTTAGGTGTAGTAGGTTAAGTTCAGGTTTAGGTTAGAATTAGGTTTAGGTGTAGTAGGTTAAGTTCAGGTTTAGGTTAGAATTAGGTTTAGGTGTAGTTGGTTTAGGTTTAGGTTAGAATTAGGTTTAGGTGTAGTAGGTTTAGGTTTAGGTAATAAAATATCTGTGGTTGCTTTGTTTCATTTTCTGTTCAGATGGTTTGGTTGCTGTGGGTCTGGGTTGCGTCAGTAATTCGTGCAGCTGTTTGAGAGTTGATCTATATTTAGTCACATTGTACGAATCCTGAAATGCTCTTTTAGTCACAAACGTACCAATTTAGTGGCTTTCATGCTCTGTAGATCAGCCTGTCTCAAACCCTAATGAACAAATCAGGTCTGGGGCTCGCCAATTATTAGGAACGGTCAGTTCAGGGGTCAGGGGTCAAGCTTTACAAATTCTCTGACTCTTCAAACCTCATTATTCACCCATTCATTTGGCATTATGCACATTTGTTAGGGTGCATGTGTACAAAAGTATGTGGACACCAGGTTCTTCAGCCTTTCAAGGGCATTCACTGTTTTTTTTCCCCTATTTGCTGCATCATCAGTCTCTACTCTTCTACTCTGGGAAGGCTTTACACTAGACGTTGGAACATTTGCTGTGAGGAGTTTTTGGTTGCATTCAGCCAGAAAAATACCATTTTATTATCAGGTAGTGATGTTGGATGACCAGGTATTGGAGTTCAGGTCAGAATTGGGTCAGAATATTGGTGTTTTTAGTATCTAAATCCTTTTCTATGGGGACTTCTAAGCTGCCCAACACCCTACACGTATCCCTCCACCAAGAATAAAACATTTTAGCAGCAGCTCACCTGATTTACCATCATTAAAAGCACTGATTTACCAAACCAGGTGTTGATAGGAGGAGGACTCTAAATAATACTACACTCCGTGAGCAGAACTTTGGAGATGTTCTAATGATGAACACAGTGATGGAGAACCTCCACCACCACTTTCCTGGGCTCAGTGTATGTTGGTTGACTTCCTCTTTGGCACATTGAATAACAGCGTTCAGGAGACTATAAATCATAGGGAATAAACCCTAGTGAAGCCTGGTAAAGCTTCCAGGATTTTTACATGTTAAGACCCTGTCCCTCTGGCCTGACAAGTCCAGAATACAAGGATATATTGGTCATTACCGGGAGCTTTGGCTCTGAGTGATTCTGCTTGCTGCTCCGCTCCACCATCAAGGCGGGGTTAACTTCAGAGGCAGGTTTTAACAGCTGGAAAAGCCTGAGATATAGATTTTAGCCTGGAGGAGTCAGAGCTCAGCGCTGATCGCCTTCATACATATTATTAACACCAGCAACCCTTACAGCTGGTACAGCTTTTACTGCAGGAAAACCAGCCCTGCTGTTCAAGCAGAACTGCAGGAACCACGGTAACTTCCATGTTTCCACAGGCGGGAATCTACCTGAGCAGGTAACAGCCTATAATGCAAGCTACAAGGCCTCGTACTGCAGTAGTGCCAGGCTACTGACGCTAAGATCGATACTATATAAAAATAAGGAAGGAGCCAATATTTACAATCAACCATAATTTACACCATGGCCTAAAGTATCTAGACACCTGCTCCTCCAACATTTCTTCTAAAATCAAGGGCAGGATCCAAGAGTTGCCCTCCCTTTACAGCAATAACAGCCTCTAAACAAACAAGCAACTAAATGAAAACAATCCAGCTTTTCTCGGAACAGTCCTCTAAACAAACAACTAAACAAAAACAACCCCAGCTTTTCTCGGAACAGCTTTCCAAACAAACAACTAAACAAAAACAACCCCAGCTTTTCTCGGAACAGCCTTCCAAACAAACAACTAAACAAAAACAACCCCAGCTTTTCTCGGAACAGCCTTCCAAACAAACAACTAAACAAAAACAACCCCAGCTTTTCTCGGAACAGCCTTCCAAACAAACAACTAAACAAAAACACAACCCCAGCTTTTCTCGGAACAGCCTTCCAAACAAACAACTAAACAAAAACAACCCCAGCTTTTCTCGGAACAGCCTTCCAAACAAACAACTAAACAAAAACAACCCCAGCTTTTCTCTGAACAGTCCTCTAAACAAACAACTAAACAAAAACAACCCCAGCTTCTCTCTGAACAGCCTTCCAAACAAACAACTAAACAAAAACAACCCCAGCTTTTCTCGGAACAGCCTTCCAAACAAACAACTAAACAAAAACACAACCCCAGCTTTTCTCGGAACAGTCCTCTAAACAAACATCTAAACAAAAACAACCCCAGCTTTTCTCGGAACAGCTTTCCAAACAAACAACTAAACAAAAACAAACATACATATTATTAACACCAGCAACCCTTACAGCTGGTACAGCTTTTACTGCAGGAAAACCAGCCCTGCTGTTCAAGCAGAACTGCAGGAACCACGGTAACTTCCATGTTTCCACAGGCGGGAATCTACCTGAGCAGGTAACAGCCTATAATGCAAGCTACAAGGCCTCGTACTGCAGTAGTGCCAGGCTACTGACGCTAAGATCGATACTATATAAAAATAAGGAAGGAGCCAATATTTACAATCAACCATAATTTACACCATGGCCTAAAGTATCTAGACACCTGCTCCTCCAACATTTCTTCTAAAATCAAGGGCAGGATCCAAGAGTTGCCCTCCCTTTACAGCAATAACAGCCTCTAAACAAACAAGCAACTAAATGAAAACAATCCAGCTTTTCTCGGAACAGTCCTCTAAACAAACAACTAAACAAAAACAACCCCAGCTTTTCTCGGAACAGCTTTCCAAACAAACAACTAAACAAAAACAACCCCAGCTTTTCTCGGAACAGCCTTCCAAACAAACAACTAAACAAAAACAACCCCAGCTTTTCTCGGAACAGCCTTCCAAACAAACAACTAAACAAAAACAACCCCAGCTTTTCTCGGAACAGCCTTCCAAACAAACAACTAAACAAAAACACAACCCCAGCTTTTCTCGGAACAGCCTTCCAAACAAACAACTAAACAAAAACAACCCCAGCTTTTCTCGGAACAGCCTTCCAAACAAACAACTAAACAAAAACAACCCCAGCTTTTCTCTGAACAGTCCTCTAAACAAACAACTAAACAAAAACAACCCCAGCTTCTCTCTGAACAGCCTTCCAAACAAACAACTAAACAAAAACAACCCCAGCTTTTCTCGGAACAGCCTTCCAAACAAACAACTAAACAAAAACAACCCCAGCTTTTCTCGGAACAGCCTTCCAAACAAACAACTAAACAAAAACAACCCCAGCTTTTCTCGGAACAGCCTTCCAAACAAACAACTAAACAAAAACACAACCCCAGCTTTTCTCGGAACAGCCTTCCAAACAAACAACTAAACAAAAACAACCCCAGCTTTTCTCTGAACAGTCCTCTAAACAAACAACTAAACAAAAACAACCCCAGCTTCTCTCTGAACAGCCTTCCAAACAAACAACTAAACAAAAACAACCCCAGCTTTTCTCGGAACAGCCTTCCAAACAAACAACTAAACAAAAACACAACCCCAGCTTTTCTCGGAACAGCCTTCCAAACAAACAACTAAACAAAAACACAACCCCAGCTTTTCTCGGAACAGTCCTCTAAACAAACATCTAAACAAAAACAACCCCAGCTTTTCTCTGAACAGTCCTCTAAACAAACATCTAAACAAAAACAACCCCAGCTTTTCTCTGAACAGTCCTCTAAACAAACAACTAAACAAAAACAACCCCAGCTTTTCTCGGAACAGTCCTCTAAACAAACAACTAAACAAAAACAACCCCAGCTTTTCTCGGAACAGTCCTCTAAACAAACATCTAAACAAAAACAACCCCAGCTTTTCTCTGAACAGCCTTCCAAACAAACAACTAAACAAAAACAACCCCAGCTTTTCTCTGAACAGCCTTCCAAACAAACAACTAAACAAAAACAACCCCAGCTTTTCTCGGAACAGTCCTCTAAACAAACATCTAAACAAAAACACAACCCCAGCTTTTCTCTGAACAGTCCTCTAAACAAACATCTAAACAAAAACAACCCCAGCTTTTCTCTGAACAGTCCTCTAAACAAACATCTAAACAAAAACAACCCCAGCTTTTCTCTGAACAGTCCTCTAAACAAACATCTAAACAAAAACAACCCCAGCTTTTCTCGGAACAGTCCTCTAAACAAACAACTAAACAAAAACAACCCCAGCTTTTCTCGGAACAGTCCTCTAAACAAACATCTAAACAAAAACAACCCCAGCTTTTCTCTGAACAGTCCTCTAAACAAACATCTAAACAAAAACAACCCCAGCTTTTCTCTGAACAGTCCTCTAAACAAACATCTAAACAAAAACACAACCCCAGCTTTTCTCGGAACAGCTTTCCAAACAAACAACTAAACAAAAACAACCCAGCTTTTCTCGGAACAGCTTTCCAAACAAACAACTAAACAAAAACAACCCCAGCTTTTCTCGGAACAGTCCTCTAAACAAACAACTAAACAAAAACAACCCCAGCTTTTCTCGGAACAGCTTTCAAACAAACAAATAAACAAAAACAACCCCAGCTTTTCTCGAACAGCCTTCCAAACAAACAACTAAACAAAAACAACCCCAGCTTTTCTCGGAACAGCCTTCCAAACAAACAACTAAACAAAAACAACCCCAGCTTTTCTTGGAACAGCCTTCCAAACAAACATCTAAACAAAAACAACCCCAGCTTTTCTCTGAACAGTCCTCTAAACAAACATCTAAACAAAAACAACCCCAGCTTTTCTCTGAACAGTCCTCTAAACAAACATCTAAACAAAAACACAACCCCAGCTTTTCTCGGAACAGCTTTCCAAACAAACAACTAAACAAAAACAACCCCAGCTTTTCTCGGAACAGCTTTCCAAACAAACAACTAAACAAAAACAACCCCAGCTTTTCTCGGAACAGTCCTCTAAACAAACAACTAAACAAAAACAACCCCAGCTTTTCTCGGAACAGCTTTCCAAACAAACAAATAAACAAAAACAACCCCAGCTTTTCTCGGAACAGCCTTCCAAACAAACAACTAAACAAAAACAACCCCAGCTTTTCTCGGAACAGCCTTCCAAACAAACAACTAAACAAAACAACCCCAGCTTTTCTTGGAACAGCCTTCCAAACAAACAACTAAACAAAAACAACCCCAGCTTTTCTCGGAACAGCTTTCCAAACAAACAAATAAACAAAAACAACCCCAGCTTTTCTCGGAACAGCCTTCCAAACAAACAACTAAACAAAAACACAACCCCAGCTTTTCTCGGAACAGTCCTCTAAACAAACAACTAAACAAAAACAACCCCAGCTTTTCTTGGAACAGCCTTCCAAACAAACATCTAAACAAAAACAACCCCAGCTTTATTAACTTCTCCAAGCAATAATAATAAACAGTAATATTTGCAATTAACCATAATTTTACACTGCATGGCCAAAAGTATCTGGACAGATGTATCCAGATGTTTGTCTCCCATTACAGTAAAATCACCCTGTACTCTTCTGGCAAGGCTTTGCTCTACATGTTGAAACATTTGCTGTAAGGAAGATTTGATTGTATTCAGCCACACAAGAAAATCAGAACACACTTTTCCTGAAGACCTTAAAAGTATTCCAGCTCCACAGCTGTACCTCCACACCACTGTGACACACACACACACACACACACACACACACACACACACACACACACACACTCAGCTCTGTTGTACCTCCGCTCCACTGTGAGGAGATGTTCTGCAGGAGGGTAAAGGGCACGCAGAAGAAGGTGATGAGCAGATCGCTGAGCGCGAGCGAACACATGAAGAGGCTGGAGGCGCGCCGCGCGGCTCCCCTCGCGA